>NC_086448.1:166547860-166849646 GCF_028390025.1 Pseudophryne corroboree | reverse complement strand
GAATGAATAATTCCTGTGATTTTGTCATTTTCTTCCAGTGATATGGACCAATAATACCATTGATTAGAATGAATAATTCCTGTGATTTTGTTATTTTCTTCCAGTGATTTTGACCAATAATACCATTGATTAGAACGAATAATTCCAGTGATCTTGTTATTTTCTTCCAGTGATTTGGACCAATAAAACCATTGATTAGAACAAATAATTCCTGTGATTTTGTCATTTTCTTCCAGTGATTTGGACCAATAATACCATTGATTAGAACGAATAATTCCTGTGATTTTGTCATTTTCTTCCAGTGATTTGGACCAATAATACCATTGATTAGAACGAATAATTCCTGTGATATTGAGGTATTTGTTCGCTTAGATTAGCCGTCCAGTGACCACAGTGCACCTCTTTTTCTCTTTTCTTTGCATCATGTGCTGTGTAGGGCCAATTTTTTTTAAGTGCCATCCTGTCTGACACTGCAGTGCCACTCCTAGATGGGCCAGGTGTTTGTGCCGCCCTCTTGGGTCGCTTAGCTAAGTCATCCAGCGACCTCGGTGCAAATTTTAGGACTTAAAATAGTATTGTGAGGTGTGAGGTGTTCAGAATAGACTGGAAATGAGTGGAAATTGTGGTTATTGAGGTTAATAATACTATAGGATCAAAATTACCCCCAAATTCTATGATTTAAGCTGTTTTTGAGGGTTTTTGTTTTTTTTTAAAACACCCAAATCCAAAACACACCCGAATCCGACAAAATTTTTTTAGGGAGGTTTTGCCAAAACGCGTCCGAAACCAAAACACGGCTGCGGAACCGAATCCAAAACCAAAACACATAACCTGAAAAATTTCCGGTGCACATCTCTAATTCTTATCTTGTCTTATGCTGAACTGGTTCTGTATGCTTTAAGCACAAGCTGTATGCTTTTATATTATTCTGAACTGTTGTTTTCATGTCTGTCATACCTGTCTTCCATATTTTAGGCTCAATTATCCTGCCTGCCATGCAATTTGCTTGCTTGTAAATGTCTTATGTTATTTTTAAATCTTGTTCATCCCCAATGTATCTCTTACCTACCATGTGAGTTTACTGGATTATTGTGATCTCTGCTCTCTTCTAACACTGAGATTAACTGTTGTGTATTGTACTTATGCCTGTTTTTGCACTTATCACTTGTATGGCACTGTGCAAACTTTGCAGAGATTTATAAAAGAAAGATAATAATTATAATATAGGAAATATTTGCTAGAACTAAATACCCCTACAGCAGATGTCCAGAGATACTTTTCATGGTGCTAAGATCATATGCAAAGTGTGACCAATTTGCAGACAATTGTGCAACTATCTGCAATGTATGGGGTTCACAGATCATGGATACAGACTAAAAATCAATTGGGATTTTTAGATCAGGTTGTTCAACATGTTGGATTTCACAGAGCAATTGGTGCTGTAGATTGCTAGTGTGTGGTAACAATCAGCAGATTTGCAGACCATTTCTAGTAAACATATGAGTGGGGGAAGAGATGTGTGCTGAGCAGTCTGTGTTAAGATCGCTCAGCACACATCTCTCCCATCAGTACTGGCCTTTATAAGATTGTCAGATCTGTATTTGCTAAAAATTATCTGCAAATCACTGAAAAATATTTGTAAAGGTAGGCATACACTATACAATAATCTGCCAAATCTGGCTGGTTGGAATTAAAATCTGGTAATGGATGAGAGCAAATGACAATTGACTATTTGTTCCTAAACAATGGTAAATGGACAAAACCTCACAGATTTAACCAATTTGTATAAATTACCGTTTTTATCCGTTTTTCAGTGTTTGGGAGCCAATGGTCAATTGTCATTTGCTTTCATCCATTACCAGATTTTCATTCCAACCAACCTGCCAGCTCTGTAAGATTATCTGACAGATAATTGTATAGTGTATGCCCATTTTAATGTATGGGCGCAGTTTGATGGATTGAGAATCTTTAAATCTGGGAAAAATTTCAGAATCTGCAGATTGCTTTTTGTGATTGCTGATGCATGGGGGCCTATAGTTTATAGTACAAATAAATAAATGAATGAAAAGTTCATTATACGACTGAGGTGCTTTAAAAAAACATATTTTTGTGGTGCAATTGATACTGTTTCCCAAAGCTGAATTTCCCAGGCAAACATTTGTGAATAAAATGTAATCCTATGATAGAAGATATGTTTGACAGCAGTGAAAATCAGTGGACATTCAATATATTTGACAAGTAGAAATATCAAAGCTAATCAGGATCAGCTGTGCAGGGATAGAAAAGCAATGTTTGATTTTGAATCATTTATAATAGGCCATTCAATTGCCTGTCAGAGTATTAGCATATTTAAATAGTTTTAATCTAACCTCATCACCATGATTAAAATTGCTGACAAGGATGGAAAGCTTTGATGAACTGTATGAGGCGTAACGAATAAGGTGAATATTAATGTGAAAGAGGACAGATACGTTTTGCATATGAAATTAAAAGAAATGTTGTGCTGTTAAAGTATAAGAATCCTTCTAACATGAAACTAATTTTGCTATGCTTCCATACCCTCCAACATTTTACACACAAAAATCGGTACAAATTTGAAAAGGGGGTGTGGTCATGGATAAAGGGGGCGTGGTCATGTCCCTTTTCCTATACTTTCAATGGAAGTTTGGAGAGCCAAAAATCGGTACAGACCATAAAAAAAGGTACTGTACCTGCTAAAAAGGTACAGTTGGAGGGTATGTGCTTCCAAAAGACACCTTTTATTACAGTTGGATGATGAATGGACACCCAGGCCTATAGTAGTGAGTAGTTTCTTCTGACTACTAATAGTCTGATCAATTTAATTCAGACATTTGTCAGGTATTACAGCTGAATGTCACCCAAACACAATGAAATATTGCACCAGTTTCTACAGAGCAGCTGCAATACCACAGTTTCTACTTACAGTACAGCGTCAGAATGTAAACTTGTTCAGTTGGATGTTAATTTAGATTTGATGGTTTTTTTTGTTTATTCCAAATTCCAAAACATTTTTAAACCAATATTTATTAAATGTTAAAGAAACTTTCAGGAATGTTTCACTCACTCGTATAATTAATTTCACAATTATATTCTTAAGGTCATAAATAGACATTTTTGGACAGGATGTAATGGCGGACGAGTTTGCAGAAATAAGCGACATTTACGGACATAGCTGCAAAAGTCAGACATTTAGCAAAGTCGGCCAATGTATTAGCGGTCGAGTACATGAAAACTCGGACGCTTTCTCCTCTAAAGTAGAACGGCCGGGAAAAAGTCAGATCCAGCTGTTGTGCCCATGTTAAACATACAACTTAGCCCATGTAATGGAGTCTGAGTTTGGAAATATCACACAAAACAGCTCAACAAAGTCAGACATAAATAGACTGTAGCTGTTTTTTGGAGGCAAGTTGAATTTGAAAATTTTAAAAATCAATTACAAGTACACAATTACAGCACATTTACAGCAAACAAACATTTTTTTATTATTTGTAACCTTAAAAAAAAAATGATCTCTCAAAATAGTCAGTGTAGTGTACATGAAATCTTTGCACAATTTTCCCCTGGGAAAATACATCCTCCAGGAGACACAAGCAGATTATGCTGATTTAAATGATATGCGGCATACCTATATTCTGTATGTGTAATTGCAACTGGAGTTTATTTTATGGTGTGTGTTGCTTTAATCATGGTACTTTTGGGTGCCAATGGGTGACCTTCTATCGTTGTGCAACTGTTCTATAAAAGCCTTCTGAAGTCGGATCAGATTTGCATTGGGACTGTAAAAGACGCACGCCATTACATTGGCCACTCTCCAGAAAAAGTCGAGCATTATAAATTCCAAGTTGGTCCAACTGTTCCTGAGTGTAAAAATCAGCTCCTGTTGCATCACGGCCACGGCAGTTTCTAAAGTACACACTAACGTATATATATATATATATATATAAATTACATCTATATATATATACAGATGTAGCCATGCTCCTCTTTGCAGCCGGCAATTGCTCCATTAATTCCTAAAGTATGGCTACATCTGTATATGCTGTATAAATAAAGTGCAATATAACTAGTACTTTTGACCAATCTGCTTACTACTGTATAGTGTGTGTGCCCAATCCGTCGTTCATTGTATAGTCTCATTAGATATGCTGTATGTCCAATGGGATGATTATACAGCTGATGTGGTGTTGTACAGCAGATCGTTTAGTGTGTATGGTGGATGCGATGTATCGTTCGTTGCTTTGCTGCCTCGTTGGGTCACAGCATAGGAAGGTGAGTACACAGTTTTAGAATCATTGCAATGTCCTTCAACTATCTACTGATGGTATTTGTCATTGGTTTGCAGTACCTTCAATTTCAATTAACAAAATAACTAATATTCAATAATTTACAGAATAGGCATCAATCATTGTCAAGTGGGATGCTCATAGTTGTCATTTATATTATTGTATTTCCTTGTGATGTTATTCCTGGTGAAAATATTAGAAATATTAACTGTAAAGAAAAAAATGACATTGAAAAAATAAAATTTTATTCTTGAGTGAAAGAAGGGGGTCCTACGCCTATCTACTCACTACATTATCTGCCATGCAACTGTGGTTGTTATGGTAGTAACATGACAATTACTAATATGAAAATAATAGCAACTTAAATACAAATTAGAGAAATAACTAATACCAATAGTATTATAGTTATATTATTATTATTATTATTATTATTAATAACATTATTTCCCATATAGCACCAGCATATTCCACTGCACTTTACAAAACAGTAAAACAAGACTAGGGAATAATGATCTATACAGAAATAGTATTTTGATACATGAGGATAAGTGCTACGTAATGCAAATTGGTCCAGACAGATTGCACAGGTTCTTGGTGGGCTATATAATCCAGTCAGTGGTGCAAGTAGAGATATTTTCTTAGTGGTACTGAGTGGTGAAAAATGGGCGTGGTCATGTGTTGTGAGGGGGCGTGGTCATATGCTGCTAGTGGGAGTGGCTACATTACCACTAGCGGCGTGGCCACACGACAGCCCCCTTTTTTTTGGGGGGGAGGGGGAATTTGGAGGCAAGGCTAAAAATATATAGTAATGCCTCCAGTATAATATAAATATATAGTGCAACCTCCAGTAAAACGGAAATATATAATAATGCCCCCAATTTAATAACGATATATAGTAATGCCTCCATTATAACAGGAAAATACAGCCACTGTTGCACTCCCAGTAACCCTGACAAAGTGGGAGGAGCCATCATGCTGCCAAGCACCATGGTCTTGTTGCTTTGTGGCACATAATTGTGGTAATGGCAAAGTGTGTTGCAGGTGGTACTGCGTACCCGCTGCCAAATTCTTAAGGGTACTCCATACCTGAACGTACCCACATACTTGCACCGCTAGTCAAAACAAAGGTGGCCTGGTGTATAGGATTGTATGAGTGTAGAAAGAGAACATATTGTATGTATATATACGGCCATACAGTATGCAATCATTGGCTCTATCAGCCAATAATAAGCTAATCAGGACGATAATTGTATATTGTATGGCGACAACCAGCACAGTCAACATGCCAGACAGATGTGACAAATGGTGTTTGGATCTGACACCATCAGACACTCACCATTGGACACATAGCCCAGTAATCTGACAGTTTACGACAATGTCCTGTAACTGTGAATGGGAGCAGGCAGGACCGTAACTAAGGGTGTGCCAATGGTGCTATCACCCAGGATGCAGGGCACAGGGGCGGCACTATTGCTACACCACAGCAGCTGCATTTGAACTGCAGGGTGCCTGGAATGGAACATTGCAGCCAGGAGCACTGCTGTAAAGCAACATGGAACATCCTTAGGATACTCCAGGGCAGTACTTCTTGGTTCTGTTGTGCTTGGCAGGATATCATGACATCATGGGTATGACAGGCAGGGCCAGCACAGGTCAGCATAAAGCCCTGCTCTGGCCCTGGGAGCTGGATGAGAATGGAGAAGTATATTTTAGTGAAATTATGTATGTTGTCAAACAGGGCCGCCATCAGTGGGGTACTGCCAGGATTGCAGTCCTGAAACCAAAGAGAAGCGGGTCTGCCCTAGCCAGTGACGTGCGGTGAGGTCACTGCCTGGTGAGGCACACATGGAGGTGGGTCTGACCATTCCCTGCCACACTGCGCCCACCTGCACCACCACATCCTCCCACACTGAACCCATCTGCAACGCCACCCCCTACCACACTGCATCCACCTGCACTGGCACCCCCTGCCACACTGCACCGCCACCTTCTGCCACACTGCACCCACTGACACTGCCACCCCCTACCACACTGCACTGCCACTCTTCCCACACTGTACCCACCTACACTGACACCACTTGCCACTATGCACATACCTGCACTGCTACCCCCTGCCAAACTTCGCCCACCTGCACCGTCACCTCCTGCCACACTGTGCCCACCTGCACTGGCACGCTGCACCCAGCCGGCTAATACAGCAGTGCCGGCAGCCCCCACTCTTGTCCCAGCAGCTGCCGGCATCCCCCCCCCCACCGCAGCAGCCTGCCATCTCCCTCTCCCCGCCCCCCGCAGCAGCCTGCAACCCCCCACCCCTGCAGCTGCCTGCAACCCCCCTCTTTCCCCCCATGCAGCAGCCTGCAACCCCCCTCTCTCCCCCCTGCAGCAGCTGGCAACTCTTCTCTCTCCCCCTGCAGCAGCGGCCGGCAACCACCCTATCTCCCTCCTGCAGCAGCCTGCAACCCCCCTCTCTCCCCCCGCAGCAGCGGTCAGCAAACCCCCTCTCACATCCCGCAGCGCCTGCAACTTTTCTTTCTCCCCCTGCAGCAGCGGCCGGCTACCCCGCTCTCTCCCTCCACAGCGGCCGGCAACCCTTCTCTCTCCCCCCACAACAGCGGCTGGCAAACCCCCCCCCCCCCCCATGCAGAGTGTCTATTTGCTGTGAGCGGTCAGCAAACTTCCGCTCTGTTCCCCCGCAGCAGCTCTCTTTACCTGTAGTGCCAGTATATGGGGTGAAGTTCCAGGGAAGAGAAGTTAGAACATGGGCGGCCTTGGGATCATCTGGCATTCCGCCCCTTCAGCGCTGTCCAATGAGGTGGGTTGAAGGCACAGCCCCATCAATGAGGCAGCTCTGCTGGTGCCGCTTCTCCTCATTTTTTCCAATGGGCTTTTACAGGCCACGGCTTGGCCCCGCCCCCTGCCCGCCCCAAGCTTCACACACTGTATTATAGTGAGTGGGAGGCAGCGCTCTTGCTGCCTCCCATCTAGATTTGGCAGCATTTTAAACAGCATTAATGATTACAATAATACAGACAAGATATTTATGACACAGAATATGTCTTATAAATATCTTCTGTGTATTATTTTAATCATTATGACAGGGGAGGCACTGCCTCCCCTGACTGCACGTCCCTGGCCCTAGCTCCTACACAGTGTAGATGGATGGAAGTCCATCAATTTCTGTGGTGTGGAGTCTAAGGTCATGCAGACACTGGCGCTTGCTGGCTGCTGCCGTTGATTAAAAAAAAAAAATTAAAATTTCAGGACAAGGTGTGCGTGGCGCCATGACATCACGTGCACCACAATGCAGCTACACAGAGGTGCCCGGGAGCCGGCCGCACTGTGAAGAGGAAAGACACAGCCAGAAGACACAAATAAGATAAGTATCTGTGTCCTGTAGTGTTGGGACCGGCTGGAGACAGAGAATGGGAGCTGGAAACACAGAAGGCTGGAGATACAGTACAGTAGTGGTCCTGGCTGGAAGCACAGAAGGAGAGCTGGCATGAGACACAGGAGGGGAACTGTCTGAAGACACAGAAGGGGGCCCTGGATGGAGACACAGAAGGGTGCCCTGGCTATAAACACAGATGGGGGGGTGAATGAGACACAGAAGGTGGGCTGGCATGAGACACAGAAGGGGGGGCAAGCTGGAAACACAGAAAGGTGCCCTGGCTGGAGAAACAAAAGGGTGCTCTGGCTGGAGACACAGAAGCGGGCCCTGGCTGGAGACACAGAAGGGAGCTGGCATGAGACACAGAAGTGGGGTTGGTATGAGACACAGAAGGGGGTCCATGACTGGAGACACATAAGGGGTCCTGGCAGGAGACACAGAAGGGGGCTAGCTGGAAAGACATAAAGGGGGTTGACTTGAGAGACAGATGGGGGCTGAAGACACAGAAGGAGGGCTGGCTGGAGAGAAAGATGGGTGGCTGGCTAGAAAGACAGAAGGGGAGCTGGCTGTAGACACATAAGGTGGGCTAGCATGAGACACAGATGTGGGGCTGAAGACTCAGAATGAGAGCTGGCTGGAAAGACAGATAATGGGCTTGAGATACATAAGGGGCCCTGGCTGGAGGCACAGCAGGGGAGCTGGCTGGAGGGACAGATGGGGGGCTGAGGACATAGAAGGGGGATTGCAAGAGACACAGATGGGGGCTGAAGACACAGAAGGGGGGCTGACTGGAGAAACAGAATGGGGCCTAGCTAGAAAGACAGATGGGGGTTGGTTGAAGAGACAGAAGGGTGGACTGGCTGGAAAGACTCAAGGGGGGGGGGGGGGGGCTGCTGGCTGGAAAGACAGAAGGGAAAACTAGCTGGAGCTAGAGAAACTAGTGCCAGATTAAGGTGCACATGGGCCTGGAGCTGAAATTTTTAATTGTGTGTTGCGCAGTGGGTGGGATTAGCGCTTCAGAAAATTTCTTCCTGCATGGGCAAGGGGAAGTGGTGGCATACTACATCACTTCACTTCCTCTCCACACTACATCTCTTCACTATATCACTACTACACTACATTTCCGCACTACGGGGAATATTTATCACAAACTGCATCCGAGATGCGAATAGGATATAATAAATTCAACTGCAATAATTGAATTTATTACAAGGATGTATAATTTATCACACACAGGGACAGAGCTTGCGAGAAAGTTCTGTCCATGCAAATCCAGTTACCACAATTCTAAGGATACAGCATACCCTCGGTTTATACAACACCTTATCTTACACTGCATCCCTACACTATATCACTACGCTATCCCCCCACACTTCATCCCCGCACTATACGTCCCCAAACTGCCTCCAAGCACAGCATTAATGTTACCTACTTACACCTCATCCGTGCACTACTGTATACAGTATAACCAATCTAACTCTCCACACTACATCACTACACTACCTCCCTGCACTACATACCCGCAGTATATCACTTTGCTACCACCCCACACTACACCTCCTCAAACTACCTCCCAACACTACATTACTGTTACCTACTCATACCTTATTCATGCACTATGTAGTATAATTGATCTGCCTCCCCACACTTCATCCTAGCACTATTTCACTATACCACATCTCTGCACTACCTCCACACACTACATTACGATGCTACTTCCACACACTGAATCTCTGAAATATATCACTACACTAGATCCCGGCACTACCTCCCCACACGACATCACAGCACTACCTTCCTATACAACATTACTGCACTACATCCCCACTGCACAACATCCCCACACTACATCACTACTCTGCCTCCCCACACTACATTTGTCTCTGTCTCTTTGCCCTGGTCTCTGCAGAGCAGCTCCAGAGGTGGAAAAAGTTTAGAGTGAGGCAGTACAGACAGGATAGGGGGAAAGGAGGGATGGGCCTGAGTATTGGGATGGGAGGAGTAGAAGACAAAAAAAGGGACAGTCGGGTATAGGAGCAGGAAGGGTGCAGACTTGGTCTTGATGATGGGATGGACTACTCTGGATGACTACTCACTACAGTGCATCAGTCCATGGGTGGCTGGCTTTGGCGTGCACAGGTTCTCGTAATGGAGGGGGGCTGGGGACATACCCCCCTCAATACCAGTGCTGTACCTAAATAGTTTGCAGCCCTGAGCCAGAAACAGAATTGGTACCCCCATATTTAAAATAGGGATAGTGCACCCCGAAGACATGTGCCAAAAATATAGGGGCATGGTTATATAGGTAGGAACATGGCCATAGAATTTAACATTACACCGCATAGTAGTGTTCTGATGTTCACATTACACAGCACAGTAATGTCCGGTATTTAACGCGAAATAGTGTCTCTTATACACATTATGCAAGGTACAGCCCCTTATGCATATCACTCCACAGAAGAGCCCCCATTCCCCCTAATCATCATCATACCCCACACGCCAATCTTTGTGACTGAGGGCGAGGTGGGGCCAGTCATCGTCAGGTCAGTGCACTATACTGCTGCACCTGTTGCTGCTGGGGGCTGGGCTCACTGACCTGCCTTGCTGCTGGATGGTGGACCTCTGCTGCAGCCTGTTTTTCAGTGACTCAGTTCCTGCCAGTGATTGTGGATCAGGCTCAGTATCCTCCTCTCCCTCCCAAATGCTGCGGCACTTCACGGCACAGGGCACTCTGGGTGAGCTGGAAGAGATGTCCTCTCTCCCAGAAGACACTGCTGACACAGAAAGGGAAGCCGAGAGGGGCAGAGCGTGATGATGGATGGGAAGCTGAAGCACTGCTGCCTATGTGAGAAGTAGCTGGGCACGGAATCTAGCAAGAGGCGGTTGGATGGATGGACAATACAAGTCCAGCATTGGTGCGGCCATGTGGGTGTTGCTGACGGTTCTCCGTGCTCAGTGCATATACGCTGTGTGTCAGGCACCACTGGCACAGTGCTAGTTACGGCCCAGATCAACACAAGACTACTGACCTGATCTTCTCATCCTGTTCAGGGTTCCCTTGCAGGACTTATGTCAGGCACTCTGATGTCTCCATGATGAAACTGCTGCTACGCTTGCTCCATCAGGCACTGCTGCAGAAATAACCTCTTTTCTTCACAGTTGGTGAGAGACTCAGGTGGCTAAAGAAGCAGAAGCACAGGTGGTGAAGGGAGCAGAGCCACAGGTGGGATGGCCAGCAGAGATACATTTGGAGAGGGAAGCGGAAGCATAGATGGAAAGAAGGCAGAGGCACAGGTGGAGAGGAAGGTAGAGATACAAGTGGAGAGGAAGGTAGAGATACAGGTGGAGAGGAAGGCAGAGATACAGGTGGATAGGAAGGCAGAGATACAGGTGGAGAGGGGGGCAGAGATACAGGTGGAAGGGGTCAGATATACAGATGGAAAGGGGGTAGAGATATAGGTGGGGAGGGAGGCAGAGATGTATTTGGAGAGGGAAGTGGAAGAGCAAATGGAGAGAAGATAGAGATATAGGTGAAGAGGTAGGTAGAGATACGGGTGGAGAGGGGGCAGAGATACAGGTAGAGAGGGGGCAGAAATACAGATGGAGAGGGGGCAGAGAAACAGATGGAGAGGGGGCAGAGATATAGATGGAGAGGGGGCAGTGATATAGATGGAGAGGGGGCAGAGATATAGATGGAGAGGGGGCAGAGATCAGGTAGAGAAGGGGCAGAGATACAGATGGAAAGGGGGCAGAGAAACAGATGGAGAGGGGGCAGAGATATAGATGGAGAGGGGGCAGAGATACAAGTGGGGAGGGAGGCAGAGATGCATTTGGAGAGGGTAGTGGAAGCCTAATTAGAGTGAAGGCAAAGGCACAGGTGGCGAGGCAGGTGGAAACACTGGTAAAAAGAAATCAGAGACGCAGGTGGGGAAGAAAGCAGAGATATAGGTGGAGAGGGGGGCAGAGACACAGGTAGAGAGGGGGCAGAAATACAGATTGAGAGGGGGCAGTGAAACAGATGGAGAGGGGGCAGAGATATAGATGGAGAGGGGGCAGTGATATAGATGGAGAGGGGGCAGAGCTATAGATGGAGAGGGGGCAGAGATCAGGTAGAGAGGGGGCAGAGATACAGATGGAAAGGGGGCAGAGAAACAGATGGAGAGGGGGCAGAGATACAAGTGGGGAGGGAGGCAGAGATGCATTTGGAGAGGGTAGTGGAAGCACAATTAGAGAGATGGCAAAGTCACAGGTGGCGAGGCAGGTGGAAACACTGGTAAAAAGAAATCAGGGACGCAGGTGGGGAAGAAAGCAGAGATATAGGTGGAGAGGGGGGCAGAGACACAGGTGGTGAAGGGACACAGGTAGAGGGCAGAGACACAGGTGGGGAGGGAAGCAGAGGCACGGGGGCAATAACACAAATGTGGAACGAGGCAAAGGCACAAGTAGGAAGTCACAGGTGGCAAGAGGGGCAGAAATACAGGTAGTGAAGGTGGCAGAGACGCAAGTTAAGAGGGAGGCGGAAGCACAGGTAGAGAGAATGGGGCAGACACAGGTGGGTAAGGGATAGAGATATAGTTTGGAGAGAGAGGTAGAGAAAGAGGTGGAGTGGGGGTGTAGATGCAGATGGAGAGGTTGGCCAAAGCCCACATAGTGAAGGGGGCAGAGACACAGGTGGGGAGGGGGAGAGATACAGGTGGAGAGATGGCAGAGGCATAGATTGTAAAATAAGCAGTGACACAGGTGTGAAGGGACAGAACATAGGCGGGGAGGGGTAAAATACACAGGTGATAAAAGGTGAAGCACGACATACAGTATAGTAAGGGGGCAGTGGCATGAATGATGTGGTCGTACCTAGGCAGCTGCAGCCGCATCTGATGTCCCAGTCATTTAGTGTAAATGGCATATCCTTCCAAACACCAAGCCCAGTGCTCCTCTGAGTGATATATATCCAGGAAGAGAGCATCTGGGCTGGGAAAAAGACCAGCAGATGACAGGGGGAGGAGCAGAAATGGAGTTGGGGGCGCAGCAGGTACACAGGAAAAGCTGCGACCCCTGTGTGCTGCATTTTAAATCTCCTGGAACGTGTCCGCTGTCCTAAATAGTCTATCAACTCCCCGTAATTCACACTGGCCTACCAAGATGCTTAAGAAATTACATCAAAAGTTCTAGGAGAAGCTAAGCACTTGATAGGTCCAGGAGCCGGGGCTTCAGAAGGGTGCAGGAGGTGGGGCTTATGACGGGTTTGGGAGGCGGGGTTTATGATGGAACCTTGTGCGGAGCTTCAGATAGATGCGGGAGCAGGGCTTCACGTGGATGGGGGGCGGGGCTTATGACGGGTCTGGGAGATGGAACTTCGACTGTCCCTGCCGGCTGGAGAGTGTCAATATGCAGGTGATGTAATCGGGTGGCCGGGTGGGGAGTAAGCTGGGCTGGTCGTGGTGACAGGAAAAACAATTCCTGTCAGCACTGGCTGCCTGCACTGCAGGAAACTCTGTGGGCCTATTTTCAATGGTTGGCCTGGAGCTGCAGCTCCATCCGCCCCATTGTTAATCAGGCCCTGAGGGAGACACTTGGGGGGAGCTGGAGCCGGAGAAACACTGTGGGGCTAGAGATGCAGAAACACGGGGGATGACGAGGCGACGAGGCTGAAGTGGCTGGAGATTTTTCTCGACTGGCAGGATTATTTACACACTATTGACTCCTTTTCCGTCCCAGCTATGCTACTGCACATGCACTGTTTGGGGATAAGGGGATGGCAGCAGTGTTCACATAGTTTGGTTAATAGCCTTATATGTAACCAGAATTGTTATATATTGAATTCAGTTAAATATAGGCAACCAATGTAAGGACTGACAGACTGGAGCAAGAGAACCTTTTGTGAAAGACATCAGTCTAGCTGCTGGATTCAAAATAGCTTGTAGTGGTGAATATCTGTTAAGGGGAAGACTAATAAGGAGACTGTTGCATTTATCAATGCTGGAGATAATGACTGCATAACTTTAAATTATAGCAAAGTGCTGGCTCTTCTGCAGTGACAGGAGCCCAGTGCTGCAGTGTGATAATCCTCTGCAGCACTCGGCTCCTGTCACAGATAAGGAGACGGCACTGCACTGCACAGTCTCCAGGGTGCAGCCAGCATCTCCAACCCGGGTAAGCTGGACATGCCCCCGTAATGAAGAGGAGATCCGCGAGGACACGCCCATTCAAATCAGGCCATGCCCCCTTTTCGGCTCCGGCGAGGTGAGTGAGGGGTGCAGTAATGCAGAGTGCGCACCAGGTGTCACCACACCTGGTGACGCCTCTGATCTGTGCAGATTATGCTGTCTGTGTGTATATAATGTCAGGGCATTTTTAGCATTTATCAACTGCATGTAGCAAACTTACTGCAGCACACTGGAGAATTCTTTAAGTTTTATGTGAGCTACTAAAACCAGTGTATTGTAACTAGTGAAGTGAGTGTAGACACTGCTAGCCTGAGTCAAGTCATATCTCTAAACAAACTACTGGAAAATCAGCTAAAGAAGCTGAAGGAGGATATGAAAATATGTGATTTTATTAAGTATGTTGGAGTTATAGGTCAAATTCTGGATTCACTTGGCAAGGACACAAGGGATTGCAAGATATTGAAAAATGATGACTACATTTTGGCAACCATGTTTGATCCTAGTTTAAGTCCTATCTCATGTCTTTAGGATCCTGATCTTAATAGATGCATACAGATGCTTGTGAACATGTCAGATTAATTCACACATTGAAATCCAGCTTCTCCTATAGCTACATAGACAACAATGATGAGTCAACACAGTGCACCATTAATGGAGGCTTTCTATGACATCTGGTCAAGCTTAAAAGAATTGCCCCCAACTTCACAATGACATCTCTGCCACGTCTCTCTCTATCTCATGCAAATACTTCAGTAGACTGTTCAAAGATTATGTTAATACACAAATTACCATCCCAGGCAGTCCCTTTGCATTCTGGGGGGGAAAGGAAATTTGAAACCCCTTGTATAAACTAGCCATAGAGTACATTAGCTGGTAACCCTTCAGTGTGTACTCGTATAGAGTGTTTAGCACAGCTGGGAATATTGTGAGCGTAGGAGGCTACTACCAAAAATTGACAAAAAACTGGGGTTCCACAAACTGAACTACCATTTGTTTGAGGAATTTGCTGCCAATTACAACATAACTTTGTAACACTCAAATACAGTGGTGATGAGGTAATTTTAGATGATGGTGATGACGATGATTATCTTATTGACATCAGTCATGAGGAGGATGAAGACAATGATGATAATCACATTGTCAAAGTCAAGTGATAAAGATGACACTGAAAAAATTAAAACAATAAAAACAATTGTAAAGTTTTACTTATTAACCTTATCTATTCTACAGTCCATGAACCAGCAACCAAAAAGTTTTCTTTTGTGGGGGGCAAAATAAACAAAGCACTTCAGCCACAATTGTGGCATTCCCTGTCACTGAAATTCTTTCATTTACATCATAAGGTTGAGTGGGAAGGCCCAAAAACAATTCTATTTTGCACTATTTTACAATATAGGTTTTTGCTATATTCTTGGTGTATTGTCATTTTTTAATTTTTTGAAATTAAGGCACTCCGCCACTGCTATGCCACTGTCCACATGCCACACGTTGGCTGTATGATAATTGTAAAAAATCATTATATGCCACTGTTTGAATGCCACAGGTTTTGCTTGTATTGTTATTGTAAATATAAATCTACAGAAGGCACTACCATGCCACTTTTAAGATGCAAAACATATTGCTAGTATTGTTTTTGTAAAATCAGTCCACGGTCTGTTAACAGGTGGTCATTATAATACAAGACTTACTGTACATTACTATAAATGAACATTAATGCTATTAATGGTACAGTTTGAACAAACAAAAACTACTGATTATATGATTTTACCATGTTTACTGAAATCTAGATCAAAAAACAAAAGTAAAAAATTAAAATCAAAACTCAAAGATTAAAGATTTCTTCTAAAGCCAAAATAAGAACATGGGGGTGGAGCACATCTGTACTGATTATTTTTTCAAGAGCATTGGTATTAAAAGTGAAAAGTTTGGTCAGATTGGGAACAGCGCTTACAGTCACACCAAACAGGGATGTAGCACTTCTCTCCAAGCATTGGACATTTTTTCTGGTGAAAATGCATATCAGTTGCAGCACATTGTGAATGGGATGCACCAGGAGACTGCTGATTAATTTGATATGTGATACTTGTCTGTGTGCAACTGAGTCTCTGAATCCGTATACATTGTGCTAAGACACATTTTTTGAAAAAAAAACAAAAACCCCACCAGACACTAGCAGAGTTGCATGAGATCTGACGGCTCACTCGTGAAGGGCATCTTGGACTGCTTGGTGTATTGAGGCTAGATGCATGAGAACACATCTGTACTGTATATTCTCCCAATTTCATGTCCTACATTGTAGAACTACTTAAGTTATACATTCATAATGACAGCTATCAAATGAATATGTTCAAATGCAAATATAAATTCTCCTTAGAGAAACTTATTAGACAACATATAATATTTCACTATTTTCATTTGAAATTCTCCAGTTTGAAGGCTGCTTTGCTGTTATATGCTATATGCAATTAATTAAATGTTGCTACATAGCATGTGAGAGTGTCTATCATATCCAGAATAAAAATCCTGGTGTGAAATACAGTAAGTCAAGTCTCAGTGGGTGGGATTCAAATGATACATCACGCCCAATTTCCTTTCTAAAATGATCTCCGTTATTGCCCATATTGGGCCCATAGTGATCAGGTTTAGCTGTGTAAAGGGTTGGGTGCCTCCCTACTCCGGGGGTAGCGAGCTGAAATAATGATACCACATCCCTGAGGGCAGAAACAGAACGGGTGTGGAAAGGGGTGAAAAGAATTGAATCCCACCCAATGTGTAGAATTTCCGTTACAAATGTATTTTTCATTTGTTGACCTTTAGTTCTAGCTCCAGTTTAGGGATAGCTCAAGAAACCTGTCAGTAGCTTAATTTCTCCAAAACAGAGGCCATGGGACTTGGGGCATGGGCCAGATGTATCCCACAGGCCCATGAAAAAATAAAATTATTGCAAAAGTCACAGATAGGAGGAACATGGCACTGTACAATGTGAAAACTGAAACCTGCTTCTTATATCCTTATTAGGCTCCCTAAAAAAATTGGTGACATTCTGTTTGATAGATCTAGCCACAGGCTCCATGTAGGGGAAGTTTAGTTATAGTCATCCTGTGTAAGCACTATAATGCTTGGACCATCGTAGCTACTAGTGACACTTTTAGAGGCCATACTAAAGACAGCGTCAGCTTGAACAATGCAATATGATGTAGCACTTTTAATGCACTAGGCTAATTCAGCAGATGTCATGGGAAGTATCACACAGCTCTGTTCTGAAGTAACAGTATGTTCTTTTGTGACATTTCCCATCCTTCTTAAAAGCAGCAGCTGAGAGAAGGGAAAGTGGAGGGAGAGCCAGAGTGGCCAGAATGAGGCTTCTGCTGAAACACTTCCCCTGAACTCCTAGATTCACAGATATACAGTACAGTATATCTGTATATATTTTTCTTATATTTTCCAACTAATACTGTAAAAAAAATAATAGCTAGCACATGAAATCCATCATTTTTCAAATTAATTTGTTTGTTTATTGTCACCATTGGCCTGTTGCTACCATTAGACATGCAAATATTTAAATAAATCTACTCTTGAGTTTCAAGCTGAACAGATATTCCTCAACTCTGTACTGTAAGCTATCACGCTAGCTAAAATGTATCTATGAACCACACTTTCGAGCTACTGTACATTGAGTGCTCATAACGTGAAATATGCTTTAAGAATAAATGAGCATATGTCAGCTATTTTAAATGGACATTTACAACTCTTAGATAATGTAAATAGGACACTGGCGCATACACTAAACTGTTTAGTTGTATTTATTTATTAACATTTTCTTAAATAGGGCAGCAAATCTATTGCGGTTTACAATTGGATTGCATATTCCCATGTGGATATAAAAGGGGAAAAAATAGTATAAAATAAAAATAAAACAGAATAATACTTTCCTTTCCTGTAAAATGTTCAAGTGATGTTTCAGGAGTCCCGCAAGATGAAAGGTACTGTATTCATTATACAAGGAGAGAATATCACCACAATTGCGTAATATCATTAAAAAAAATTATTATAACATATAAAAACCGAAGGAGTTGGGAAGTGAAAGAGGGATCTTTTTGCAACTGGGACTCCTTCCAATATGTATGGAATGTTTAATAGTTGTAATTCATCATCATGTTTTGGTTTTGGTAAAACCACCCTCAAGGGTTTTGGTTGGGATTCAGTTTTTGGTTCTCTAAAAAAATCGATCATTTATAAAAATCTATAAAAACAGCTAAAATCATGTAATTTTGGCAATCCAAAACCCGAAATTTGTATTTTAAATATAATTTCCATACCACAGGAAGATCCGAACAGGGACTCGGTATGGATCAGATCTCCTAGGGAGATCTGGAATGGATTTTGGTTTCATTAGGATCCACAAAATTGGGGTGGATTCTGATTTCTAGAGAACCAAACCGCACACCTCTAATATCACCCATACAAAAAGAGGACAAGTCTTGTTTCTTATACTGTAGATCACTTACGTTAAATTTTAAATTAAGCCAAAAGCCCAGCACCAGATGCAGCTCTGGAATATCTGAACTATTTATCTATTAACAACATCAATCAAGGTCAGTGCTTAAAGTGGACCTAGGGAGGTATTGGAACTCACAAAGAAAGGGGCATGGTCACCCAGTAGTATCCCCAGTTCAAATTACGCCACACAGTAGCACAATCCTACTCACATTACATCACATAGTAGTGTCCCTTATTCATGTTATGACACACATTAGTGCCCCTTATACAGAAAGCCCACAGTAGTAGCACCTCAAATACACATAATGCCCACAGTAGTAGTGCCCCTAATGCAATTCCCACTGTAATGGTAGTGCCCACAGTGGTAGTGCCCCTTTTGTAGAGCCCATAGTATTGGTGCCCCTTATGCAGTGCCCCCAGTAGTAGTGCCCCCTATGTCCCCAGAAGTGATGCCCCTTATGAAGTGGACCTTATGCAATGCCCTCATTAGTAGTGCCCCCATGTAGTAATACCCCCATGTAGTATTGCCCCTTGTAGATACTGTATGCCCCATTTAGTTATGCTCCCAGTAGATATGCCCCCTTTAGTTTTGCCCCTTCTAGATATGCCCCTTAGTTATGCCCCTTGTAGATATGCCCTCTTTAGTTATGTCCCCAGTAGATATGCCCCTTGTAGCTATGCCCCCTTTAGTTTGCCCCCAGCAGATATGCACCCTTTAGTATTGCCCCCTGTAGATATGCCCCCAGTATCTATGCCCCCTTAAGTTTTGCCCCTGTAGATATGCCCCTTGTAGATATTCCCCCTTAATTATGCCCCTTGTAGATATGCCCCCTTTAGTTATGTCCCCAGTAGATATGCTCCTTGTAGATATGCCCCCCTTAGTTTACCCCCAGCAGATATGCCACCTTTAGTTTTGCCCCCTGTAGATATGGCCCCTGTACAGTATGGCCCTTTAGTTTTGGCCCCTGTAGATATGCCCCCAGTAGATATGCCCCCTTTAGTTTTGCCGCTGTAAATATGCCCCCGGTAGTTATGTCCCCTTTAGATATGCCCCCTTTACCCCTTGTAGATATGCCCCCTTTCATTTTTCCCCCTGTAGATATGCCCCCAGTAGTTATGGCCCCTTTAGTATTTCCCCCCCTGTAGACATGCCCTCAGTAGTTATGGCCCCTTTAGTTATGCCCCTTGTAAGTATGCCCCCTTTAGTTATGCCTGTTGTAGGTATGCCCTCTTTAGTTATGCCCCTTGTAGCTATGCCCCCTTTGGTAGGGCCACTTTTAGTTATGCCCCTTGTAGATATGCACCCTTTAGTAGTGCCGCTTACACACAAAAATCCCACACAATATACTCTCCTTAAGCCCCGCTCCCGCATCCGACCGCTGACGTCCTTCTTCCTTGCCACCCGCTCCTCCTCGGAACTATGGGAGAGATGTCATGACGTCTCTCCCATAGCGCACACCGCACACTGCAAAATCCGGAAGCCGGATCTCAGGAGTGAGCTCTTGCTGCCACAGTGAAGAGAAAGCCGGGCACCTGCTGGAAATAAAGTCTCAGCGGGCGCCCAACATCTTCCTGCACCACCAGCTGACAGCGTGGGTTAGGTGAGCCGGAGGAGGCGGAACTGGTTCCGTCTCCAAATGGAACTGACGGAACGCAGTTCCGCCCCATTCCGGCTCACTTTAACCTCTGATCAAGGTAACCAAACATATGTTGTAACTGGATTACAGTTTAATGCCAAAAAATGCAAAATCATGCACTTGGGTCTCAAAAATCCTAAAGCTAAATACAGTATTAATGGCACTATACTGGAAACTACTGAGGAGGAAAGGGATCTAGGAGTCACTATTTCAGATGACTTAAAGGCAGGTAAGCAATGTAACAAGGCAATGAGGAAGGCTAGTCAGATGCTTGGCTGCATTGGGAGAGGAATCAGCAGCAGAAAGAAAGAAGTAATAATGCCACTGTATAGGTCATTGGTACGGCCTCATCTAGAATACTGTATTCAGTTCTGGAGGCCATATCTTCAAAAGGATATTAATACATTAGAAACTGTACAAAGGAGGGCAACTAAAATGGTGCATGGCCTACATCACAAAACATACCCAGAAAGACTAAGAAATCTCAATATGTATAGTTTGGAGCAGAGAAGGGAAAGGGGGGACATGATAGAAACTTTCAAATATATGAAGGGTTTTAACAAAGTCCAGGAGGGAAACATTCTCCAAATGAAGAGAAGCAATAGGACACGAGGACATGCACTGAGACTGGAGGGGGGGAGGTTCAGGGGAAATTTGCGGAAAAATTATTTCACAGAAAGGGTAGTGGACAAGTGGAATAGCCTCCCATCAGAGGTGGTAGAGGCTAAGACAGTAGAGCAATTTAAACATGCATGGGATAGACATAAGGATATCCTTACCAAGAAATAAGGATCAAATAAGGTTAGTGATAAAAAATAATATAAAAAAAAAAAAAAGGGTCAGACTAGATGGGCCAAGTGGTTCTTATCTGCCGACAAATTCTATGTTTCTATGTTTCTATGGATTTGCTTTCCAATTATCTTGTATCTCAGGCTCAGTTTTTTAAGTATTTCACAAATTACCTTATGTCTTTGAGAGTCATTTATATTATAACAAGTCGTTCCTTCTCTCCCATGACTATACTTTTATTTAAAAAAAGGTACAGAAGAAAAAGCTATGTTCTTGGCTGTGATAGGCATCATACTGTATGAGAAGTCAGGATAATAAGGCTGGTCATGCTTTTCCTAAACTGATGTTATATATTGATGATTAATCTTTACCACTAAAGAGGAAGACACTATTATATATAGACTAATGTATTTGCATTACAGCTATTGCTGTATAGGATGAAATTAAGTATGCATGGGATAATGCGACACATATGTGAAATATAAAGCTATTAGATATAATCAAAGCGTTCCATGAGAATACAAAGGCATGAGGACACAGCTGATTGCGCCACATGCTTGGGAGTATGAGTGTGTGCGTGTGTGTGTGTGTGTGTGTGTGTGTGTGTGTGTGTGTGTGTGTGTGTGTGTGTGTGGTGGGGTTATCCTATAATACTTGTGTAGCAATATTTGACAAAAATCACAATTAATTTTTTAAATTAACATTTGAATCTATTTTTTGGCATTTTAATCAATTTTTTTTTTTTATGAGAAAAAGGAAGTTTCGCATCAAGATGTTTTGTGTAAGATATTCATTAGGGTATTCAATTAGTCCCCGAAACGTCTTTAGAACCGTTAACTTACAGTCACGTGGTCTTTTTTCCAGGTGAATTATCATCAGTATATTAATTTCCGTGTTTTTCGGGTGATATGTTTGTTTTCGGTTTTGTTTTCATCCGTAAAAGATTTTTAATGGGTAAAGATAGGGTTATTGCGGAATGGTATTCATTTAATGCTTCCCAATATTTTTCGGCTGTTTTGACTGGTATTTATCGCCTAATGTACTTCACCTACATGGAGTAGGTGAAATATTTTTTTATGTTAACTAATTTTGAAAATAAGTTTATAGTTTGATGGGGTTTTTTTTAAAGAGCATCCCAGTTATATATATATATTTATTTATTTATTGTAATTTTTTAGAAAAATGTCAGTGTTTTTTTTGTTTTGTTACTGTAATCTAAATTCCTAGGATACAATGCTTCGTTTTGACAGGAATCTGTCACTCCTTTCTTGGGACTTCAGGGAGAAACATAGCATTGCGCAGTCTGCTGTTGGATTGTGAGTTTTTTTGCGGTTAAGTTGCGGTTTTCTTACTTGACAACCTTTTATCCCTGTCTACAATCATGGAGTCATTCACTGACTGTTAGGCGCAGCGGTCCGTAGCCGGCCGCTGCACCTTCTCCCCTTTCTGCACGGCGCCTGGCAACGCTAGGGACGCCGTGCGCGCTGAGCCGCCGGGTCCCTAGCAACGCTAGGACGCCGTGCGCGCTGAGCCGCCGGGTCCCTAGCAACGCCAGGACGCGTGCGTGTCGAGCCGCCGGGTCCATAGCAACGGGGACGCCACAGGCGGACCGCGTTCCCCGTTGCTGGTGTTTAATTAATATGCACTCACACATGTTCTCTGGTCGTGCAGCAAGGCAGCTGCACGACATTTTGGGTAATTAGGCTCTGGACTCTGATTGGAGGGTTCCCTGTTTTAAGCCTCCTCAGTGCCTCACACAGACGCCGGTGATAGCTTCCTGCATGCTGCTCATGTTTGGTGAACGTCTGTTCCTGGTCTGCTGTGCCCGGTCTTTCCAGTTCTCTGAGTTCCTGAGTCTTGGAGTAGCCGTCTTATCCTAAGGAGTTCTTCTGGTCCTCGTTTACCTGTGGCAGTCGATAGAGGATCTTGCTTGGTTTCGTGAGTGGCGGCTCCGCCGCGAGTTGTGGCCTAAACCGCTTTATATTGTTTTCTGTTATTGGAGCATTTGCGGAGGTATACGCTTCCACAGTCCTCTCCGGTACTCGGCGGTGCCGTGTAGGAGAGTGGACAAGTGGAGTATTTTGTTGTTCTTTTCCCTGGCGGAAATCCGTGCATACTTTAGTTTCAGCTTTGTTAGTAGCCCCTGGCTTTGTTGTTCAGTTAGAGGGCCCCTTGTTATCACCCGGTCTCGGTTCACTCTTTGTCTCTCATTAAGACCTGAGGGGGCATCGGAGTTGGGCAGACGTAATCCGCCCTTCAAACGCGGCTGCCATGGGCCCAAGCAACCATAGTCTCGCAAGAGTGTACTGACAGCACGGGCGAGACATCGGAGATAGGGTGCCAGGGGCTATTCCCTTTCCAATCCCCTTTCCCAGCATTACGTTCTGGTATTCAGGTCCTACCGTATAAGATCACCCCTGACCTGAGTATCAGAATCATAACACTGACACTGTTTGGATGTTCATGATCCAGGCTGCTGTTGAGACACAGGAAGATATGACAGATGATGAAGGTGATAACAGAATCATAACATTATCACCGGCCAATCCGGCTTCATGAATCCGGCATGGTTAGGACCAAATCCCGGTCAGCTTTTGGTTAACCAAATTCAAGAACTAACTCAGATGGTTCAGGACCTTTCTCTTCGGGTGAGATCGCAGGAAGATCTTTTGCGAGCCTCCCCGAGTGTGGTCCTAGAACCAAAGATGCATTTACCCGACTGTTTTTCGGGTAACCGAAAATATTTTTTTAATTTTAAGGAAGCTTGTAAGCTTTATTTTCGTTTAAGGCCTAAGTCCTCTGGTACTGAGTCTCAGCGGGTTGGGATTGTTATGTCATTGCTCCAGGGTGATCCACAGACCTGGGCGTTTGGGTTAAGAACGGAAGATCCTGCTTTGTTATCAGTAGACGCCTTTTTTAAATCGTTAGGCCTATTGTATGATGACCCTGATAGAGAGGCGTCAGCTGAGAGTCACCTGTGTGCTCTTAAACAAGGTAAAAATCCAGCAGAGGTGTATTGTACCGAATTCCGCCGTTGGTCGAACGACTGTGGCTGGAATGACCCGGCCCTGCGCAGTCAGTTTCGTCTCGGTTTGTCAGAACTTATTAAAGACAGTCTCCTTCAGTACCCCGCTCCTGAGACTCTCGACAAACTCATGGAGCTTGCAATTAAAATAGATCGTCGTCTCCGAGAGCGGAGGGCTGAAAGAGGAACAACTTTTAGGCCTAGTCCTAGTGTTTATACCTTTCCTGAGGACGTCGAGGAGCCCATGCAGATGGGTCTCTCCCGGCTGTCCCCAGAGGAAAGAACCAGAAGATTAAGTTCTGGTCTCTGTTTGTACTGTGGTGGTAAGGGACATATTGCTCGCAACTGCCCGAACAAGTCGGGAAACGCTCTGACCAGGTGAATTGTGAGGGGGTTCACTTGGGTCTGCAGCTTATCTCCTCAAATGACTCTCTATTAGTTCCTGTTAAAATTTCCTTTGGCAGCCTCGGTTCATTAGTGTCGGCCTTCGTCGACAGTGGAGCTGCAGGAAATTTTATGGACTTAGCTTGGGCTAAGGCCTTAGGCATTCCACAGATTCCCTTGGATAGACGTATCACCATGCACGGGTTAGATGGGGTCCGCTTTCCAATGGGATAATTACTCACCGCACACCTCCAGTATTACTTACAGTAGGGGCCTTACATTCAGAAGATATAGAATTCTACCTTACACATTGTCCGGCAGTCCCTGTAGTTTTGGGTCACCTTTGGCTTGCCTTTCATAATCCCACCATTGATTGGCGGTCTGGGGAGATTTCCAAATGGAGTCCTTTTTGTGTTAAGAAATTTATTTTTCATCCAGTCCGGGTTGCGGCAGTCGTCCCAGAACTTATTCCTGTGGAATATCAGGATTTTGCCGATGTGTTCTCCAAAGGCAATGCGGACATTCTGCCTCCCCATCGGTCCTATGACTGTGCAATCGAGTTAGTACCAGGTGCCACTTTACCTAAGGGGAGATTATATGCCCTGTCCGGACCAGAAACCACGGCCATGAATAATTACATTCAGGAAAGCCTTAAGAAAGGCTTTATTAGGCCTTCAAAATCTCCATTGAGTGCAGGGTTTTTCTTTGTTGAGAAAAAAGATGGGTCGCTTAGACCATGCATTGACTTTAGGGCTCTGAATAAAATCTCTGTGAAGAACACCTATCCTTTGCCGTTGATTTCAGTGATTTTTGATCAGTTACGCTCCGCCATGATCTTTTAAAAAATCGATCTGAGGGGAGCTTACAACCTCATCCGGATAAAATCTGGGGATGAGTGGAAGACGGCATTCAGCACTCAGTCGGGTCACTATGAATACCTGGTGATGCCGTTTGGCCTGTCAAATGCTCCGGCGGTTTTTCAAGACCTCATCAACGATGTTCTCCGTGACTTCCTTGGGAAGTTCGTGGTCGTTTATTTAGACGACATTCTGATATACTCTGAGTCTATAGAACAACATGTTACCCAGGTGTGTCTGGTTCTTCAAAAGCTACGAGAGAATCATTTATATGCTAAGCTTGAGAAGTGTGATTTTCACATCACAGAAGTGTCTTTCTTGGGGTACGTTATTTCTCCCCAGGGATTTTGCATGGAACCGAAAAAACTCCAGGCCATTCTTAATTGGGCGCAACCCACTAATTTAAAAGCAATTCAGCGCTTTTTAGGGTTTGCAAATTATTATAGGCGGTTCATTCATACTTTTTCTGACCTGGTCACTCCCATAGTAGCTTTGACTAAAAAAGGAGCGGATCCTTCCAATTGGTCGCCTGAAGCTGAGTTTGCCTTCCGGGCCTTGAAGCAGGCCTTTGTCTCGGCTCCTGTCCTCAGACATCCTAATCCGGAGCTTCCCTTTATTGTGGAGGTTGATGCCTCAGAGGTTGGAGTGGGGGCTATCCTTTCTCAGGAAGATCCAGAGTCTCAGGAACTACATCCTTGTGCCTTCATGTCCAGGAAATTCTCCTCCGCAGAATCCAACTATGACGTTGGTAATCGGGAATTACTGGCAGTAAAATGGGCTTTCGAGGAGTGGAGGCATTGGCTGGAGGGAGCTAGGCATACTATTACTGTATTTACTGACCATAAGAACCTGCAATATATTGAGTCAGCTAAACGGCTTAATGCTCGGCAGGCATGTTGGGCATTGTTCTTTACTCGTTTCAGGTTTATTATCACCTTCAGGCCTGGTTCCAAGAATTACGAAAGCTGATGCCCTGTCGCGTTGCTTTCTTCCGGTTCACAATAGCAATCCTGTTACTACCCCCATAGTTCAATCTTCAGTCATCCGGGCAGGCCTCACACAGGATTTATTTACTCAGTTAAACCAGCTTCAACACCAAGCTCCTATGCTATCTCCTGCTGGTCGTCTTTTTGTCCCTGAATTTTTGAGAGGCACTGTTTTAACTGAGTTTCATGACAACAAAGTCTCGGGGCATCCAGGTATCACTAAGACCTTGGAGTTAGTCTCTCGCTCAGTGTGGTGGCCTAGTCTTTCTAAAGACGTTAAGGAATTTGTCCATTCCTGTCAGGTTTGTGCACAGCATAAGGTCCCTCGTTCGTTGCCTATTGGGCAACTCATGCCTTTAGCCGTTCCTCTCAGGCCATGGTCTCATATTTCCATGGATTTCGTGGTAGACCTTCCCCTTTCTGCCGGATTTTGAGTCATTTGGGTGGTGGTGGACCGTTTTAGTAAAATGGCTCATTTCATTGCTCTTCCCCGATTACTTTCTGCTCAAGGGTTGGCAGTTTTGTTCCTTTGCCATGTGTTCAGGCTCCATGGTTTGCCCACTGATATTGTCTCTGATCGGGGTCCGCAATTCATCGCACGATTCTGGAAACGTTTTTGTGCATCATTGAAGATGAGACTGTCTTTAACATCTGGTTACCATCCACAGTCTAATGGGCAAACCGAACGAGTCAACCAGTCATTAAAACAATACTTACGCTTGTATTTGGCCAAACTCCATAATGATTGGTCCGAGTTTCTTCCTTTGGCCGAATTTGCTTATAATAACTCTTGTCATTCCTCCACCAAGGAGTCCCCATTCTTTTCAGTCTTTGGTTTTCATCCTAGAGCCAACTCTTTTTT
Organism: Pseudophryne corroboree; assembly: GCF_028390025.1. Taxonomy (NCBI): domain Eukaryota; kingdom Metazoa; phylum Chordata; class Amphibia; order Anura; family Myobatrachidae; genus Pseudophryne; species Pseudophryne corroboree. Next base: position 166,822,750 of record NC_086448.1, on the reverse strand, counting down.
CCATCATTCTCCAGTTTCCTCATTGACCTTAACCTCCCACCTCAGAGCAATTTGGAGAAAAGTGCACCTTGCCCTCAGAAAAGCTGCCTTCCGAGAAAAGAAATTTTCTGATAGGCTCCGACGTCCTTGCACTTTTAAGGTGGGAGATAAGGTATGGTTATCAACTCGCAACATCAAGCTCCGACAACCCTCGGCTAGACTGGGACCCAAATTTATTGGACCGTTTCTTATCATTAAGAAGGTCAACCCAGTTGCTTTTCGGCTACGCTTGCCAAGATCTCTCAGAATTGGAAATACTTTCCACTGTTCCCTGTTGAAACAATATGTTTCTTCCAGGAGATTTCCTCTGAAGACCTCCCAGGGTAGATCTCCAGTGGATGTTCAGGGGCAACAGGAGTTCTTGGTTGAGAAGGTTTTAGATTCAAAAGTTTCTCGGGGCCGACTTTTTTTTTTGGTTCACTGGAAGGGCTATGGTCCGGAGGAAAGGTCTTGGGTCCTGGATGGGGATCTACATACCCCTAGACTCAAGAGATTATTTTTTCAGGAATTTCCTCAGAAACCTGGCTTTAGGGGTTCTTTAACCCCTCCTCAAGGGGGGGGTACTGTTAGGCGCCGCGGTCCGTAGCCGGCCGCTGCACCTTCTCCCCTTTCTGCACGGCGCCTGGCAACGCTAGGGATGCCGTGCGCACTGAGCCGCCGGGTCCCTAGCAACGCTAGGACGCCGTGCGCGCTGAGCCGCCGGGTCCCAAGCAGCGCCAGGACACGTGCGTGTCGAGCCGCCGGATCCATAGCAACGGGGACGCCACAGGCGGACCGCGTTCCCTGTTGCTGGTGTTTAGTTAATATGCACTCACACATGTTCTCTGGTTGTGCAGCAAGGCAGCTGCACGACATTTTGGGTAATTAGGCTCTGGACTCTGATTGGAGGGTTCCCTGTTTTAAGCCTCCTCAGTGCCTCACACAGACGCCAGTGATAGCTTCCTGCATGCTGCTCATGTTTGGTGAACGTCTGTTCCTGGTCTGCTGTGCCCGGTCTTTCCAGTTCTCTGAGTTCCTGAGTCTTGGAGTAGCCGTCTTATCCTAAGGAGTTCTTCTGGTCCTCGTTTACCTGTGGCAGTCGATAGAGGATCTTGCTTGGTTTCGTGAGTGGCGGCTCCGCCGCGAGTTGCCGCCTAAACCGCTTTATATTGTTTTCTGTTATTGGAGCATTTGCGGAGGTATCCGCTTCCACAGTCCTCTCCGGTACTCGGCGGTGCCGTGTAGGAGAGTGGACAAGTGGAGTATTTTGTTGTTCTTTTCCCTGGCGGAAATCCGTGCATACTTTAGTTTCAGCTTTGTTAGTAGCCCCTGGCTTTGTTGTTCAGTTAGAGGGCCCCTTGTTATCACCCGGTCTCGGTTCACTCTTTGTCTCTCATTAAGACCTGAGGGGGCATCGGAGTTGGGCAGACGTAATCCGCCCTTCAAATGCGGCTGCCATGGGCCCAAGCAACCATAGTCTCGCAAGAGTGTACTGACAGCACGGGCGAGACAACGGAGATAGGGTGCCAGGGGCTATTCCCTTTCCAATCCCCTTTCCCAGCATTACGTTCTGGTATTCAGGTCCTACCGTATAAGATCACCCCTGACCTGAGTATCAGAATCATAACACTGACACTGTTTGGATGTTCATGATCCAGGCTGCTGTTGAGACACAGGAAGATATGACAGATGATGAAGGTGATAACACGTTCCACCTGAAAAAGTGTGGCGCAGCGCCAGAAATCGAATATGGCCCTCAATAATCTCCAGAGTAAATAACACTTAATGTAAAATGAATAATATACAAGTCTCTAATCATATCCATGTAATGAAATATACTTAAAAGTAAATGCTATATAATGTCTACTGATTGCTCGCACCACTGCAGGCAGACAGAGCACACTTAGGAGAGTAGATGGGAACTTATGCCCTTCGTTATCAATGAGTGATAAATTTCACTGTGAGTGATAAATTGCACCAGCAAATCCGCTTCTAACTTCTATGTATCAGGCTGGGTTTGAAAAATGACAGGAGCGGATTGGCTGGTGCAATTTATCACTCACAGTGAAATTTATCACTCATTGATAAATAAGGGCATTAGTAAGCATGAGAGCTGGGCAGAGTGGGGGGTGGTGGACAGGAATGCGGGTTTGGTAGGGGGATGGGGCGGTGGTAGTGTGGGGGAGAGAAAAGACAAAATGATCACCGGTCAGAGTGGGGGACAGGGCCGGACAGAGCTGGGAACAGAGTAGGGATGAGGATATACTGTACAATAAACTGAAGTCCATCCAAATCACATCCAAAGATGGATATACTGGAAGTAGGGAATGTGAAAATAGCTTATGTAATCGGTGCAGAGCTTGACTAGGGCCACAGACACGGATCATGCAGGGCAGGTTCAGGGGTAGTGTCTTTTAATCTACCATGAGCACATTGTATGAGATGTACACTTGGTCTAGTAATTATGATCGAGCGATGATGAGTGAAGCAGGTAAGTAGAAGACAATACGATGTCTGATCACTAAGATACTGTATGTAGTTTATCTTTGTCACTCTTCTAGCACTGAGCACAAATTATAAACATACAACAGTTATTTGTACAAGTATATATCTTTCTTCAATTTTATATTATTATTTATAGTTATTTTGTGCTGTGTTGACATTCTTTTCCATTTAGCTGCCTAGCAACTTCAATTCTCACTGCTACAATTAATCTCGATAGTGAAATTTGGTTAATGATTAAAAAGCTCGGTATGGATATAGACATCTTGCCACACCCATCCAAATCACAACATGACACCCAAAAAGTCAACAGCGCTGACTACTTCTAAATGTTGTGTCTGTGATGGTTGTAAACTTTCTTTGAAAAGATGAGAAACATAAAACAATTTATGCAATACAGCAATTCTCCTTTAAGAAAACCCATAAAAATGTATATTTGTTTTCTGTCATCATTTTTAAAAAGCTGAAACATAGCGATTCTGCATGTTATAGGGAAACTATCAGTGAGTGCATTTTGGCTTCAGTTACTGCTTTATGTAGCATTGAAAGCATTACACGATGTGTTAACTCTGACTTGTGAATTGTTTCTGAACTTGAAGCCTCTGATTTGTCCAATGGCCTGGTGCCAAGAACGTGCTCATGTGGAAACGGCTTGCCACAAGATTAAGATTTGACAGAGATGCAAAGGCAAGCAGCACAGTTCTGCCAACATCTGATCCATTTTACTGGAATCCCAAGTACACGAACTGACATAATTCTTTCAAGCCTTGGAAGTATCATTTACATTCTGAGAGGATACAGATCCCTTCCTGTACACCGACTGAGTGATTACAGTAACTGAGGAGTGGATTATTAAAGCACACTTCTAATTATTTAGTTTAAGTAATTGTATTCAGAGATCAGCTATCCAAACAATCATTTTAGAATATGTATCACATATAACTTTTTTATTTCTCTACTGATGGCTCAGCATATTATAAGCAAAAACATTTTTATATTTTTAATTTTAGTTAATTAGATTATTTGGCAACCACGGTCTATAAATAAAATGTTTTAATTTACTAAGTTAGAAACATAAATTAGATAGTCCTAATGACTGAGGCACTTTTGAATTATGATATTTAACATGTCAAAACTCAAAGTTAATTGTAAGTTGCGCTGATATATGGTATGGCAAAGTTCCTGTTACATTCAGCAATGATCTCGCGGATTTAAAATTCCAGAATTGTGAAACAGGCTGTGACAATGAGATTGTGGAATTATTTTACTGACTGTGACAGCCCAGAACCTCTCTCTCTGGGGCCTATTTATTAACATTATTTTTACTAAAATATTGTGAAAAAGGGTGTTTTAACACCCATTTCACATTATTATAGTATCACCTGAATGTATTAAAGGGCATTTGGAGCAGTTTTCATGCAAGCTGCTCTAAACCCTTTAATAATTTTTTTTTTAGTAAGCCACATCACACTCCCCATACTTATAATGGGAAATGCGATCTGACCAGATTTACTAAAAAAAAAATACAGCAGTGTATCCTGTGATAATCTTGGCAGCTCAGGCTGGCGAGTTCACAGGGCAGCACTGCGATGTGCACCCTTTTGCCCAGCTTTCTCTGCCCCTGGCAGAGAAAGCTGAGTGAGACCAGGCTCAAGTGATCAGCTATGTGTGTCCGATGGACACACAAGCTGATCACAGTGTAAAAATAAATTAAAAAAGTTAAAAAAAAAACATACTCACCTGTCCAGGGAGCCAGTGTCCGCTACTCCGGTGAGCGCTGCCGGGCGCCGGGTCCCCCATATGCTGCAATGTGACCCCGGTGCAGTAAAGTGACGCTGCAAAACGGCTGCGCACTTTACAGCACCAGGGGTCACAGCGCAGGAGACGGCGCCCGGCAGCCTCCTGAAGCAGCGCGGACTGGCTTCCTGGACAGGTGAGTATATTATCCTGCTGGGGGGTCCGCGGTGCACAGGGGGGTCAACCGGGTCGCGGCGGGTGCGGCGCATACGCAGCAGGACATCGAGGTATTTTTTACGAAAAATACCCCGATGCTGCTGCGAAGAATGCATTGCAGGGACAGAGCTTGACCACAAGCTCTGTTCCTGCATGCGATAATTGATACATCCCTGCGATGTAATCAATTATTGGATGCGGATGGTGATAAATAGGCCCCTCTGTCTTTCTATAACTAACAACAGTTATACCAATGATGTCTCATCTCATGACATAACGGGATTATACTAGTGCCTGTCTCGAACTACTCTATGATCCTGTCTTCCAGTCACATTCCATGATATTTTAATTTTAGATCTCTAACTTCCAGAATTATGTAGAGGGTGATTCAAAAGTCGCAGTACATCCCTTTGTTTCAAAAACTGTGCAGGAAATGGGAAAACTGAATACTCCAGTAAGGTATGAGTGAGGTCGGCTACCTTTCAGGGTTTGTACCGAACATGGGCGCCATCTTGAAATCGGCCATCTTGAATCTAAGTCAGTTTTTGCAAATGGAAAGTGGGTCGTGTAACATGTCAAACAACATCAGAATTTGTTGAAAATTTTATTACTGAAAACAGATTTCAAATAACAGTTATAGTTCAAAAGTTACAACACTTATTTTAATGGAATTACAGGCTGAACTGTTCTCCATAAAGGACAGTCATTTAATGTGTGGGCATTGTGCTGCATTGTGGGCTTTTTTACGAATGATGCAAAAACCATTGTTGAGGTTGTCTTGTCAGTAGCACTTTTTGGACGACAGTCCCAGTTTCTCGGAATTTGGAAATTAGGCACCTGACAGTGTTATGTGAAACTGGAGGTCTTTATTGAGTGCCCGTTGTTAAAATCTGCAGCTATGACATGGAAACTTTGTTCTCCAGACATCAAAATTACCTCAATTCTCTTTGTCAAAGTCATCTTCAGTTACCTGCAACAAAAAAAGTGTTATAACTTTTGAACCTAAACTGCTATTTCAAATCTGTTTGCAGCACAAAACTTTTCAGCAAATTCTGATGTTACTTGATGTGTTACACGACCCCCTTTCCATTTGAAAAAATTGACTTAGATTCAAGACGGCCAATTTCAAGATGGCGCCCATGTTCGGTACATACCCTAAAAGATATCCCACCTCACCCATACCTTACTGGAGTATTTAGTTTTCCCATTTCCTGCACAGTTTTTTAAACAAAAGGGTATACTGCAACTTTTGAATCACCCTGTATCAACTATATTCCTAAATTATATTCCCAAATTATATCACTGACTATCTATTAGTTTCATCTTTTATATCACTAATGAGTCTCCAAAGTTATATCATTGACTTTTCAGGTCATTCGGAAGCTATGATTTCTGTATGACTGATTTTCTTTAACAGAATTCTGGACAAACATTAACCCTGTAAGCATAATTATTTTATAACATATATGTTTTATGTGTTTTATATTGAAAAACATCATTATAGAGTGATGATCGCATATCTAGTATTATTTATTTATGTATTTCTTGGTTCATGTTAATGTGTTATTCCACTTCCCTTGCACAGTTTACCCACCTCTGCCCATCTTTGGCTGGCAGTTTGTATGACCAGATTCATGGGTAGACAACAATTAGTGATTGACAACACTTTATATCTGATCTGTGCCCTATGCCTCAACAACCACCACACACCACCACCACTAGGATAATCACCTACTCATAAATACATAAATTACAATAAATTCCAGCTCCTATGGTATACATTTTGTCACCAAACATGAGGAACAACTTAACTGCCTCTGTTTCAAGCAATAAGTAAGATGCTAAAGTACAACACTAGGCATAACACTACTCTGAGCTGGCAGACAACCCCAAGTTACCATACAGTGCTAAACCAAAGCATCCCGTAGAACGTTCTTTTAAAGGATGCTTAGTAAAGATAAATGGTGAAGGACAGTGTCAAGAATATGGCTCTCTCTATCTGCTAATCAATTTGTCAGGGCAGAGGTCTATGGGGATTAAAACCATGTACAACTTTTACCTTTCCTCCAACCACTGAACTCTGACAGATAATATACTGTGCAGACTATGGGCCCAATTCAGACCTAGATGCAGCCATGTGGTCGCTCGCAGTGGTCGCATCCAGGTGGTCTGCGCACACGCACCGGCCATTGTGCGCGTGTGCGACCTTACATATTGCAGTAGGGATGTGACCGCAATGTGAATGACAGGCCCGGACATTATAGGGGCGGTGTTATGGCGTTGCAGGGGTGGTGCCAAGAAAACAAGTGCAGGCTGGGATCGTTTTCAGGGCGGTTGCATTACGTCACATGCAGCCACTCCCCAATGGCTGCTTACCGCGCTGCCAGGTGTCAACCTTAGATCCGATGCCTCTGTAATCTAATTGCGGACAAATCAGGGAGCGGCCTCACACATGCTGGGTGGCCTTGCACTGTGCTGGGCATGTGCAAAGATGAATGCAGATCTGGTTGTATAAGCAGCAATCTGTATTCATCTCTGAATAACCCCCTACAATATAGGTTGGCACTGCTAGGCAGGAAGTTTGGTGTAGTGTAGTGACTAGAGGAAAAAAGAGAGGAGCCTTGTGAGATAGTCAAGTGTGTTTAATCTAGAAAACCCCCAGACAGTTGCAGTATTGGTGCAGTGAGACGGAAAGCTGAGGACAGGTCACATCCAACAGAATCTCACCTCAGCAATTTATAACTGGTCCTAGCTGCCTGAGGTAGAGAAGCAACTCACCCTGGAGTTCTATGCGGAAAGGAGGCGTTACAAGAGGAACATTTGTCGGTTCAGCTCCCTGCACCAATCCTCACCTGTAAAATGTAGACCAGCCCTTGGCTCAGCTCCGATGTTGGATTAACTGACTTTGGAACAGAAGATTTAAAGTTTGCATCCCTTTCAGGTTAATAAACTTTTGCCTCAGCTTTATACACTATACCCAGAATACTCCAGTGTTTCTAATGTACATTTACTTTACCCAGAATCCTTCAGTGTTCCTAATTTGCATAAAGTTGACTTGTCAGTTCAAAGGCGATCCGAACAGGATCCCCACGGTCGGGATCCCGGCTGTTGAAATACCGATGCCAGAATCCCAACACAGCTGAGAATGCCACCGCCAGAATTCCGAAACGGATCACAATCCCAGTGCCAGCATAACAACACCCGGGATCCTGAATGTCACACTGCCAGGCCGACAAAGATGTAAGCCGCGGGGTGGGGGATAGGTTTAGGGTTAGGCTGTGGGAAGGGGCAGATAGGTTAAGCCACCACTGGGGATGGTTAGGCAGCAGGGGAGGGAGGATTAGGTTTAGGCTGCAGGACTGAGGGAGGTTATGGTTAGGCTGCAGGGGGGGGGGTTAATTTTAGGCTGCGGGATGGGATAGTTAGGGGGGCATTGGGGGAAGATTGCCGCGGTCGGTATTCTGACCGCTGGCATCCCAATTACCGGTGTTGCGAACAAAACTCGTTCAAAGTACAACCTAATATAGAAAGAAAGTGCTGAACAATATCGGAGGAGAATCAGGAACTGAGTGTGAGAAATCATCATTGTTAAAATGTGCACTCAGCATTCTAGGGAACAGGAAATCCCATAGATTCCAGCACTATGCATTAGTGTGTGTTAAGCCTTACACTACTGCACTAAGAAAATGGCAATTAATTGAATAGCTCCAGGCGCAAAACTTGTACCTATTCAGCATGCAGCAAATCCTGCACCTCCCCTATACAGAGCCGGCCCTAACCAATATGATGCCCTAGGCAATATTTTGGCTAGTGCCCCCTAGCACCATCGCTACAGTAGTTCCCCCTATGAACCTGCACCCCTTTCCCAGCACCATCCCCCCTTACCCATAGCAGTCCTTATTTTGGTGTTCCTACCCCCTATATTTTAAATAGGAACAGTGCGCACATTCGGCGCACAGCCCAACAAGGGGCGTGTTTTTGCTTGCAAGGGGCATGGCCACACAATAGTACCCCCAATTCAAATGACGCCACACAGAAGAACAACTTTATTCACATTTTATCATGCGATAGTGTCCCTTATTCAAGTTATATCACACAGTAGTACCACTTTACCTTATAAACATTTCTCCTTACAGTAGTGCCCCTTATTCACATTACACCACACCATATTGCTCTTTTTTCACATTACACCACCCAATAGTGCCCTTTCTATAAGTAACGCCACACAGTAGAGCACCTTATACACATAATGCAACACATTACTAATGCATTTATACACATAATACAACACAGTAATGTCACTGTCACATATGACACATATTATTAATATCCTTATACACATAAGGTGCCTTACATATTATGTCAACCTTTATTAATGCCCTTATACACATAATGTCCCTTACACATATGCCGCACATTATTAATGCCCTTATACACATAATGACACACATAGTGCCTCTTACACATATGCCGCACATTATTAATGCCCTTATATACATAATTACACACACAGTGCCTCTTACACATATGCCACACATTATTTATGCCCTTATACACATAATGGTACACATACTGTAGCGCCTCTTACATATATGCAGCACATTATTAATGCATTTATACACATGACACACAATGGCCCTCATTCCGAGTTGTTCGCTCGGTATTTTTCATCGCATCGCAATGAAAATCCGCTTAGTACGCATGCGCAATGTTCGCACTGCGACTGCGCCAAGTAACTTTGCTATGTAGAAAGTAATTTTACTCACGGCTTTTTCATCGCTCCGGCGATCGTAATGTGATTGACAGGAAATGGGTGTTACTGGGCGGAAACACGGCGTTTCAGGGGCGTGTGGCTGAAAACGCTACCGTTTCCGGAAAAAACGCAGGAGTGGCCGGAGAAACGGTGGGAGTGCCTGGGCGAACGCTGGGTGTGTTTGTGACGTCAACCAGGAACGACAAGCACTGAACTGATCGCACAGGCAGAGTAAGTCTGAAGCTACTCTGAAACTGCTAAGTAGTTAGTAATCGCAATATTGCGAATACATCGGTCGCAATTTTAAGAAGCTAAGATTCACTCCCAGTAGGCGGCGGCTTAGCGTGTGTAACTCTGCTAAATTCGCCTTGCGACCGATCAACTCGGAATGAGGGCCAATGCCCCAACTCACCCACACACAGCACTCACACGGCCGCTTACACTGTGACCTTTATCTCTTCTTGGATACAGATGTGTCCTCATACATCTTGCCTCAATGTGCCAATCAGCAAGAGATGCCTGGGGTGAGTGAGCTGGCAGCCCTGCTAACATTGGGCACCTTTTTTTGATGAAAATGCATCTTATTTGCATTGCTATGTGGCTAGGATGCACAAGCAGCTTCTGCTGATTAAAAGTATATGCAGCATGCCTATATACTGTGTGTGATTGTGGCTGTATCTGCATACGAAATGCTACACACAGAATATAGGCATGCCGCATATCATTTTAATCAGCAGAAGCTGCTGGTGCCCCTAGGCATACCAAATGCCCTAGGCATTTGCCTAGTTTGCCTATGCCTAGGGCCGGCTCTGCCCCTATAGGTCCTTGTAGAAACTTAAAGCCGACCAATAGAGAGGAAAAGTCTGGGATCTGGGCCAGTTAAGCCATACAATATGCCCTATATCCATCACAACTGTGTATGATGGGTTGGGTCTGATATGCCGGAGGTCAGGATGCTGGCAGTCAGAATACCAACCACGGCATCCCGATGGTGAGAATCCTTCCCCCAATGGCCCCCTAACCCTCCCTTCCTACAGCCCAAACATAGCCCCCTCCCCACAGCCTAAACCTAACCTCCCTCCCCGAAGTTTAACCCTAAACCTCCCAACACAGCCTAAAAATAACACCCCTCCCCGTGTGGCTTTCCTCTCCAGGTTAGAGTTAGGCTGCTGGGGGGAGAGGGTTAGGTTTAGGGTGCAAGGAGATGGGTTAAGTTTAGCTACCACCCAGGGGGGTTAGGGTTAGGTTGTGTGTGTGTGGGGGGGATTAGGGTTAGGCACCTTAAATGGAGTGTTAGGGGAGGGGGAGAGTTAGACTACTTACCACCTATTGCTGAAATTGTAACTGTCGGGATGCCGCTGTCAGTCTCCTGCTCCATGTTTGGTCACTCCCCTTGAACCACTTGGCAGCCCTGACTATATGATGACTACAACCTTCAGTGTCTGATATGTTGAATTACAATGGCACAATTGGACATAGTTGCCTACTCTTTCACATTCTGCAGGAGACTCCCTGAAATAGCAGCAGTCTCCTGACTTCCTGAATAGTCCAGCAATCTCCCAGATTGCACCTTACCCCCCATTATGTAGCTGTTACATTCATTGGGAAAAAAAGAAATCAGAGATACACAGATTCAAATGGGATCATCAGTGACATATCCCTGCATTGGTTATAAGGCACAATGATCCCTATGGCTAAATGCATTTTAAATAAGGTTTCTCGGGGCCACTTACAGTATATGGAACCTCTTGTAAAACACAATACACAAACAAATCCTGAAAAATAGTGTCTTTTCGTCAACGAGTAGATCTTACTAACTTTGGGGCTCATTTACATTTAGATGTAAGTCATGTTTATGACAAGTCTCTCAGATGAAGCAGTGCATGTCTGAGCTGATAGGTGTTACTTTCACAATCTCACAATGCTTTTTCGAAAGTACTGTAGGCAAGTATGCAATAATGGTTAATTACTTAAAAACAGCTACAGTGTGAAACCATACTAATCATTAGCAATTAACACAACTGTCCTATGTTGCTTGAATGTTGGTTGCAGCCTGATTTTATATATGTTTACATACTTACCTGTAAGCTCTGTGGGTCATGTTTCAAAATCTCATTGTTTTCCTAGTTTAATATTATTCCCTGTACAGCTGAAAATATGGTTTAAATTAAACGTGTGGGAAGGAGATATTATCATATCAAAAGTTCTATATAGCCATAAATACAGGGATTTACACATATTTACAAGCAAACAGTTGTTGCAGATGTTTAAAAATGTAAATATTATGTTATTATATTGATGGTAGTGTTCCTTTAAATCAGCTATTATATCAACCTTATTTTATAGTACCTGACTTGGCTCAATGAACTGCTGGCAAATGCAAGAATACATTATATTAGCTATATTTAAAAGACTTGGAAAGCTTTAAAAGATTGATTATTAATTATATTAGCAGACAAAATTTGGCTACAAAATTGCAATACCTAGATTTTTGTACTCATAGTGATTTTGTAAGTCACATAAAATAGGTTGTACAATTTATTTCAGAATTAATTTAGTCTTAAAGAGCAAGTAAACCCACAATCATTAATATAGATAGATAGATAGATAGATAGATAGATAGATAGATAGATAGATAGATAGATAGATAGATAGCTAATGCTTTACTGATCGAAATAATATATCTGTAATAATACTTTCTTTTTAAATAAAGATCTAAATCCATCAAGTATGAAATCATTTTTTTATTCCTGTGATAAGATCAAAGGGTCACAGTATTGCATGACTCAGTGGGCAAATAAAAGAATGTGCACTTGCCTTGCAGTCTTCTAATGTTTTGAACCCACAGGGTGTGGCTGAACAACAGTCACAGAGGGGTAGCTGTATTATGCAACGTTAGGCGAGAAAACGGTAACTCTACATGTTTGGTGTAGCAGTTACTGGTTCTGTTATTATCGGTTGTAGTATGGTATGCCGGCGGCCAGGCTCCCGGCGGCCAGCATACTGGCGCCGGAATACCGACCACTGGCATACTGACAGCTGGGTGAGCGCATATGAGCCCCTTGCGGGCACGGTGGCGCGCTACGTGTGCCACGCTATCTATTCTCCCTCCAGAGGCGTCGTGGACCCCCAAGAGGGAGAAAAGGTGTTGGTTTGCCGGCTAATGGGATTCCGGCACCGGTATACTGTGCTCCGGGATCCCGACAGCTGGCAAACTGAAGACCACTCATTATTATCGGCGCTGCTATCTGCAAGATAGCATTCTGATGTGCTAGGCAATGTATGAATGGCTAGTAGTACTGACCAACTTCGACAGCTGCAGCTGTCGTTAACCCATTCACAACCACTGTAGTTGGCTATAGCGGCTGCCGGTCTCTGGGCTACATGGGAGATCAGTCGATGTCTTTGAGATCTCGAGCATGCCCAGTGAAGCCGGCCAGGCAGTGAGAAACAGTGTATCAGCAGTAGACTGATATGCTGTGGGCTCTGACGGGGAAGATTTCACTCTGGCAGATGAGTTGTTAATACATCTCGCCAGTGCTGCTTCCTGCTTCACCACAGTAAAGAGATGAAGCAGGAAGAGCTATATTCTCATGATAGGTGCTTGTAGAACAGGGATGTGCGGTGAGCTAAATGGCTCACGAGCCACTGGCTAGCACCACAACCAGATTTACAAGCAATATATGAGTCAAAGGGTGCATCTGGGCATTATACACAGGTGCAGCAGTATAAACTCCTGGAAATTTGGTTACTTTTAATCAGAGATGAGCGTAAAAGTTAGGCAGGTGAGGCACTGCCTCACCTGCCATAGACTTTTTACTCCCGAGTTTTGGCTATAAAAATTATTAGAATAATGCAAACAACATATTTCAAACATATTCTTTGTATTTTTCATATACAGTACTTTATACAGCCAAAAGTCTGGCACAAATGTTAGTATGACAGGAAAGGCTCTGCCTCACCCCACCGCACGTCACTGTTGTAGAATACATCTCCCCAGAATGTAGTAATATATTCAAAAGATATTTATTGAAGGAGGTTACAGCGGCAGGGGGATGAGTGGATCATTGGGTCAACTATATTTAGATCAACTCCATATGGTCGACATGCAAGAGGTCCACAGGGTAAGAGGTCCACAGGATCAGTTGTCAACATGTAAAAGGTAGATCAATTAAAAGGTCAAAAGGTACAAAAGGTTGACACAGAAATGGTCAACACAAAAAAATGAACACTTTTTTGGGGGAGGAACCATTTACAATATTAAAACACGTCACCCCAATTAGTGTGACCTGCACTTGGCACAGGTTATTATTTTCAGTTGTAGTCCACATGAATAGTAAATGATTGCAAAGTTAAAAAAAATGTGTCGACCATTTGAACCTGTCGACCATCTGAAACTGTCAAACTTTTGAACCTGTTGACCTTAAGCACTGTCTATCTTTTACATGTCTACCTTTTGAATATGTTGACCTTTTGTACTTGTTAACCTAATGCATTTTGCCCATATGGGGGTCAACCTATTAACTGTCGACCTATTGACTGTCGACTTATCATCCAGAACCTGGCAGGGGAATGCAGATAAACTTGGAAATACAAATACATTTGATAAAGCAGAAACACTGACAATTTACAATTTGCACCAAAGTAAATAGAGATAACTACAGACTAATTCAGATTGCAAAGTAGTCACAGTGGCAGAGCAAATTAAAGCCCTTAATAAACAAACAAAGCATGTAAACTGGTGAATGCCAGAAGTTCTTTAGCTTTGCATGCACCAAAAACACATGAGCTCACAGAAACACAAGACCACAAACATTGAACAAGACCAGAAACATAGCAGTAAATATTCATCCAAAGACATTGATTAATCAAAAAAAGGTGCTGGGATAAGGCAGACTATATAGCTAGGTATCAGCTGCAACCCATGCTGATGAATAAAAGTCAGTCTACAAAATCCGAGCCACTGTCAGAAGCACAGCACCCCTGGCAGGATCCAGAACTGCAACTCACAGGAGGTGTTGACCCCTGGTGGAGGGGAAACTTCAGTGGGAAACATAGGAATATCTAACCCCTAAGTAATAGTAACATTTTGTACAGATTGTGACATTATTACAAGGGTAATGGTATAATAGATGGACAGTCAAATGGTCAACAGTTTCTAGATCGACACCAAATAGTTAACATGCACAATGTCGACATGGTCAAAAGATCAACATGGTCAAATGGTCGACACAGAATGGTCGGCACAAGAAAAGGCTGACATGAGTTTTTCATGTTTTCTTGGTGTCAAATTTTACCTTGCTGCATGTGGTACCCCAATTAGTGTACTGTGCCCCCTTGCATGGCTCACTTCACTCACCATGCTATGGGCAGATTACTATTCCCAATCGTAGTCCACATGGATAGTAAAGTATAAAAAGTTGAAAAAAAGAAAAAAAACTCATGTCAACCATATGCTGTGTTGACCATTGTCAAGTCTACCATTTGAACCTGTTGAACTTTTGACCATATCGACCATGTCAATGTCAGCATGCACTGGCTACTATATAAGAATGGAAATACAGTTTTCCTTGTCTTAGTGATGCAATGGTAAGTGACACTTTACCTTTGAGCATAACTGCAATTGGAAGTCAGACTGATATAGAACAGTAAATTATATATTTTTTTTCATACTGTATCCAAAATGAAATAGACTTTTTTTTTAAAGTAATATAGTAGATACTGTATAACATCATATAGGATAACAATATTGCAGTTTCACATATTTTTAATAAATAATTCCCATAGTTCAGAACACAGTGTATAAAAGATGTAATGTAAAAACAAAAAAACATATCCGGCTCAGAAATATTTCAATCTAAATAAAACAGAACCGAGAACAGTGTAATCATCATATTGTGTGTAGAGTGATTATCTGCTCCGCCCAACCATCAAGCTTAATGCCACACAAGCTGACTGAGAGGAAGGAATAATAGAGTACTAGCTACTGTATGTGCTTTCTACTGTAGATCATTATAAATATCATTAATATTTAAATGCAATTATTGATAGTCAATAAGGTTGCATATTTAACCTGCAACATTCAGTGTTCTTTTACTATTAGAGGTGTATGCCATGGAGCCAATAGTTACCAGTCACTCTTCTTATGGCTTATTCCATGTTATTAACTATTTATATTCTACTTATATGTAAATGAGACCTTCAGGAGACATTCTGTTCCCTTTACAAAATATTCAAACAAAGCCAGTGCTGACTTCATCAAACAAAACTGAAATGTAAATTTAAAAGCAAAAGACTTTATTACAGTGCAAAACTGTAATTATTATTATTATTAGTCTGCTATGCCGATCACTCACAAGGTTCCCAGCTGTGCGAAACACTCTTTCCGAGCACACACTTGACGGTGGGCAGCTTAAGTAAGGCAAAACTACTTTGTACTCCAAATTGCCTCTTTTTTTCTCACAGTAGTCAAAAGGACTGCCTGAGATGCGCACTTGTACATTGTCATTAAAATAATCCTCCTCATTATATTGATGGTTACTGTATCAAATTGAGTCATGGTAGAGGTGCCAATAATTTGGGGCAATTCTTTTAGGCCTGACCATATGTCACACTCATCCTCATCACTAGTGGATCTCTGGGAAAATGTTAGTTTTTTTACTCCCAGCAGCCATAGCACTCAAGATCCGATGCCAGAAAGATTACAATTTGCCTCATTTTGACATCCAAGCCTGGCGGGAAAACCCGAGCCCAGCCTCGGAAGTACTAGGAAACAACAAATTTGGGTGGGTTCGTTTTTCAGAAAATTGAACCCACACATCTCTAATAATGTTTAATAAAACTGGAAAAAAAAATCACTTGGAACATACAAGGATCTGTTGAAAACAAACTAATATAACTGTTTAAGTAAAAAGTAACATAACCACAAATAATGCATAAATAAAATATTTGTACAAAACAAATAATTTAAAAAGTGTTGAACTTCACAAGTGTATTTTATAGGCTAATGACAGAGATTCCCACCTGAGAGCAATAGTCTTAGAAAGTTTTATGCTTTGTGCATTTTAATATTTTCTTTCTACTATAGCAGATGTTGCTTTTGCATATTATAGTGACAGGAAATAAGTTTAAAGAACTACAGTGTTACCCTTATGTTATTCAATTAAACACTTTAATTGCACTTGTGTACAAATGAAACCATTCCACATGTTGTATTCATTTTAGATTAAAACATTAAAACTAAAGGAGCTTTTAAACTTGAACATTTAGTGCAAACAATGTTGGATAAAATTAAAGTGATGCGTTAGTAGCATAGAAACAGATTTAGGGGGAAACATTTTAATTGAATCATATTTGTTTATTTAAGCAGTTTTTGAACTGCTGCATAGCACAGGTGATTTTGCCCTTAGAGCTGCAGACTTTAATATCCTGTGGTTTGGACGGTGAAAACTTAAACCGACGGCATTTTATTGTACGTATTTAAAAAATGTTATATACGCATTGGAATTTAAATGTGGACTAAATTATATTTGTAAGACAACAAGAAATGTAAAGATTCGCTTGCAAATGCACACTAAATACTCACAATTTAAATTTAAACATGAATCAAAAGAATGCTATTTGAAATCTTTTTGTGGAATTGAACAGGTTACTCCAACATGAAGGTGTAAGAATTTGGATACTAGACTCTCACAAACAAAGATGAAATGGATTCATAATGTAAATTACAAACCTTACAGTAATTCTGAATGGCCTCAATGGGGAGTTCAAATTAAAGTGCTTGTTATGAATCATGTTTTTGATAACTTTACATTTGTTCTGATGCTCTATTATGAATTTCATATATTAGTGCCTTTTAAAACTTTTACACAATTCCTTTATGAATGGCTGCTTTTTAATTATTATTAATATTTTTTTATGACTTAATAGACTTTTTTGGACATTCTTTCGGATTATAACTGGCTACTCTGGAGGATTGGACCCATCAGAAATTTCAGAAAGGAGAGACAGCACCTATCAAACCTCTTTCATGAAATTGCCATAGGAAATAAAGGTGGACCACATGTGGAACGCAGCTGGAATGCAAAGTAGAACGCATTTACAGGAACTGCGGTGGGCATGTTACTTCCGGCTACCAGAATAAGTCATTTCCTGTTATGAGATTATGGGGACACTGCAGGAAACAGCATTATAAGGGGTAGGAGGCTGTCTTGGTAAAAAGGGGTATTATACAGCCTTGCACACACCTCACCATGCTTCTGATGAAGGAACAGGAGGTGTGAAAAGTGTAAAGTGGGTGACTGTGTTGAAAAAGGGGAATGCTGAAGGGATGTCCATTACTGTTCCAGGGGTGTACCTGGCCCGTTTCCAAAATCTGAGGGATTATTTGCACTAATAACAGCTGTCATGGTGAGATGTGTGGCTCCGTGAAGTAAGCTGCTCCACAAGTCCACCTGATGGTGGTTTGATATACTTTAATTATTTGTGAAATGTGAGTGCTTTGTATTAATAAAACTTTTAGGGGGATATCCAATTAGCCCTGATAAATTATCGGGCTAATTGTCCCGCCGGGGGCTAGCTAATTAGCCCCGATAAGCCGCGGCAAGCGCTGGCTTATCTGGCGAAGCAGAATCCCCAGAAACAGACAGTTTTCGTCCGAAAATGGGGCTGTTTCACATGAAAACACACAGGTTTCACTGAACCTGTGTGTTTTCGGGAGAAGTTTTTTTTTTTTTTTTTTTTTACAGGCGATCCATCTGGATAGCCTGTAAAAAAAAATTGGTGAAACATCGTAAAAAAAGTAGTTTTACCGGGGATAATTGGATATCCCCCTTAATCTTATATGAAAGGTGTTGCACTACTTTTGTCCTTTTCTTATTTTGCATGTGAGCAATACCATTGTGACGAAAGGAGTGTGGGACTATGAAGTTATTGTAATAAAGGAGGATGAACTTCTCAGCAACACGTAAGTGATAAAGAAAGAGGAGAATGAACTTCATTAAGTGTGAGCTGACTACTATTGTTCTTATTATTATCCTTTATTTATATGGTGCCACAAGGGATCCGCAGCGCTCATTACACAGTACATAATGAAATGAGCAAACAAGAAAACAGCACTTACAGTTCAAGACAATATAGTACAGGTATGGAAAACTATTAGGGTTTAGGTGCCATCAAAGGGAATATGGAGTATAAAATAATGTAAGTAAGAAAAGATAAGGTACATGAGGAAAGAAGGCCCTGCTCTTGCAAGTTTACAATCTAAAAGGTGAAGGGCTAACAGACCGGCGTGACACAGAAGGGGTAGAAGGATTACTACACTAAGGGGCAGATGTATTAAGCCTGGAGAAGTGATAAAGCAGTGATAAGTACAAGGTGATAACGCATCAGCCAATCAGCTCCAATATGTAAATTGACATTTAGGAGTTGATTGGCTGATGCGTTATCACCTTCTTGTTATCACTGCTTTATCACTACTCCAGGCTTAATACATCTGCCCCTGACTGCACTTGGTGGACTCTGAGAACAAGAGTTTTTTTTCACTTTATGATGTTCACTAAATTAAAATTATGAACTCACATGTGCTGTCATTGTTATAACGCTAAATTGTGTACTCTACAAGAACCCTGGATAAGTGCTTAATGTGGATCACATTATGGGGGTCATTCCGAGTTGATCGCTCGCTAGCAACTTTTTGCAGCGCTGCGATCAGATAGTCGCTGCCTCCAGGGGAGTGTATTTTCGCTTTGCAAGTGTGCGAATGCTGTTGCAGCTGACGGCACAAAAAAGTTTTTGCAGTTTCTGAGTAGCTCTGGACTTACCCAGCCGCTGCGATCACTTCAGTCTTTTTGGTCTCGGAATTGACATCAGACACCCACTCTGCAAACGCTTGGTCATGCCTGCATTTTTCCAAACACTCCCAGAAAACGGTCAGTTGACACCCACAAAAGCACTCTTTCTGTCAATCACCTTGATCGGCTGTGTTAATGGATACTTTGTTAAATCCATCGCCCAGCAATGATTCTCTTTGTACCCGTACAACGCGCTTGCGAATTGCGGTGCATACAAATGCGCAGTTTTGACGAGATTTAACCTGATTGCAGCGCTGCAATAAGTTGCTAGCGAGCGATCAACTCGGAATGACCCCCTATATGCTGTAGACAGAGTACCAGTCAATCAGTTCCTAACTTCCATTTTATAAGGCGTGTTTGAAAAATGACAGGAACTAATTGGTTGGTACTTTATCTTCACTTTATCTCTCTAAGGTTTGATACATTTCCCTCTAAGGGGAGCCTAAGGAAATTATTGGGATACTGCTTCTCGAGAGGCCCATCCTGGTACCCAGGGAAATAATAAATACTGGTAAAATGTCTCCAAAATTGTAAATAATAAACCTTGGTGCTCCGACTAGTTAACTTAATAGGTCTCTAATTGTGCCTCCATTTAATAACTAAATTAACTATGGTTTCGTCAATTAATAAATACATAATTCATCATGCCCTTATATAGTAAATAAATAAATAGATAAATAAATAAATAAATACTAGGGCCATCATATATGTATAAGCTACTTAATTGTGGCACAAATGTTTCTGTAGTGCAGAGAGATTAATATATACTTACCTGGAATTTTCTTCTGTTCCTTATCCGTTATTTTTCATATTGATAAAAGTCAAACCTTCATAGATGAAATGTACTGCTCCTGAGGAGCTCACAACATCCATCCACATCTACAATATTGCTGGGGAGGATATCCTCCAGGCAGAGGTGTTTTAACCGAGGAGCGGGCCTGTGTGCAGACTCCGTGTGGGCCCCCTCCTCTTCATGGTGCAGTAGACTCTGACATTGTCCCAGAGTCTACTGCACATGTGCAGGCCTCCAGAAAGAAGGCGCCTGCCATGATCTGGAGACTAAAATCCTACTGCCATATTGCCGGTGATTTCTTACCACAACTGCAGCTTTGATACGGGCTCTGGAAAGGTATGTAAAAAACATGGGTGCAGTGTGGAACCCCCTGGATCAAGGGGACCGTATGCACTGCACACATTGCACCCATTATAGAAACGCCAATGCCTCCAGGATGAAACAGCCTACAGATGAGAGCCCTAGTCCCAGATGCATCCTCGTTTGGAAAGTGATAAATTGGAGAGTGAAAAAGTACCAGCCAATCAGCTCCTAACTTCCATGTCACAGGCTGTGTTTGAAAAATGGCAGTTATGAGCTGAGTGGCTGGCATTTTTTCACTCTCCATTTTATCACTTTCTGAGCGATGATGCATCTAGCCCCTAGTCTCTCACATTGAATGCTATTGTGTATTAGGTAATTACCCCTGTAGTTGATGTTAAAACAGCAAACTAATAGCCTAATGCCAATGCCCCTATCTGCACCAGTTTGATGCTAATGCATTGCCGAAATAAATACATGGGGCCGGATGTAATGGCTTGCGAGACTGCCGGTGCTCTGAGTCTCCGGCTGAACTTGTATGTTTTTTTTAAGGTAGCAAACATTTACAAGGCAAAACCTGGTTGGTTTTGCCTTGTAAACATTTGCTGCTTTAAAAAAATGTCTCGGAGCACGGCCGTCTCGCAAGTCATTACATCCGGTCCATGATCTCGTAGGGTCTCCCCATTACATGTGTCACTAGAGCAAATTATAATTAAAAAATCAAAAACTCTGTGTTTAATAATATTATCATTCAAGCAACAGGTAAATTATTTAAAAAATCAAATGCAAAACCACTAGTCACAAATTCAATCACTGCTAAGAAAGAAAAAGTCTCTAGAAATGACCTTTTGTTCATCCAGAACCGATTTGACTCCCTAGTCCAGGTCCATTCAGGAGACAAATGCTGTTTAAATTAGTGATGAGCGGGTTCGGTTCCTCGGAATCCGAACCCCCCCAAACTTCACCCTTTTTACACGGGTCCGAGGCTGACTCGGATCCTCCCGCCTTGCTCGGTTAACCCGAGCGCGCCTGAACGTCATCATCCCGCTGATTCTCGCGAGATTCGGATTCTATATAAGGAGCCGCGCGTCACCACCATTTTTCACTCGTGCTTTGGAAATGATAGTGAGAGGACGTGGCTGGCGTCCTCTCACTTTGTTTCAGGGGGCTGCAGTGCAAATATCTTTATTCTGGGGACCAGCAGTATTATAGGAGGAGTACAGTGCAGAGTTTTGCTGACCAGTGACCACCAGTATTATACGTTGTCTGCCTGAAAAACGCTCCATATCTGTGCTCAGTGTGCTGCATATATCTGTGCTCACACTGCTTTATTGTGGGGACTGGGGACCAGCAGTATTATACAGGAGGAGTACAGTGCAGAGTTTTGCTGACCAGTGACCACCAGTATTATACGTTCTCTGCCTGAAAAACGCTCCATATCTGTGCTCAGTGTGCTGCATATATCTGTGCTCACACTGCTTTATTGTGGGGACTGGGGACCAGCAGTATTATATAGGTGTACAGTGCAGAGTTTTGCTGACCAGTGACCACCAGTATTATACGTTCTCTGCCTGCAAAACACTCCATATCTATGCTCAGTGTGCTGTATATATCTGTGCTCACACTGCTTTATTGTGGGGACTGGGGACCAGCAGTATTATATAGGAGGAGTACAGTGCATAGTTTTGCTGACCAGTGACCACCAGTATTATACGTTCTCTGCTGAAAAATGCTCCATATCTGTGCTGCATTGTAGTATATAGTAGGAGTACAGTGCATAATTTTGCTGACCACCAGTATATAATATATAGGAGTACGGTACAGATGGCCACTGCTCTACCTACCTCTGTGTCGTTAAGTATACTATCCATCCATACCTGTGGTGCATTTCAGTTTTGCACAGTTTGCTGACCACCAGTATATAATATATAGCAGTACGGTACAGTAGGCCACTGCTCTACCTACCTCTGTGTCGTCAAGTATACTATACATCCATACCTGTGGTGCATTTCAGTTTTGCACAGTTTGCTGACCACCAGTATATAATATATAGCAGTACGGTACAGTAGGCCACTGCTCTACCTACCTCTGTGTCGTCAAGTATACTATCCATCCATACCTGTGGTGCATTTCAGTTGTGCGCAGTATATATAGTAGTAGGCCATTGCTATTGATACTGGCATATAATTCCACACATTAAAAAATGGAGAACAAAAATGTGGAAGGTAAAATAGGGAAAGATCAAGATCCACTTCCACCTCGTGCTGAAGCTGCTGTCACTAGTCATGGCCGAGACAATGAAATGCCATCAACGTCGTCTGCCAAGGCCGATGCCCAATGTCAAAGTAGAGAGCATGTAAAATCCAAAACACAAAAGTTCAGTAAAATGACCCAAAAATCAAAATTAAAAGCGTCTGAGGAGAAGCGTAAACTTGCCAATATGCCATTTACGACATGGAGTGGCAAGGAACGGCTGAGGCCCTGGCCTATGTTCATGGCTAGTGGTTCAACTTCACATAAGGATGGAAGCACTCATCCTCTCGCTAGAAAAATGAAAAGAGTTAAGCTGGCAAAAGCACAGCAAAGAACTGTGCGTTCTTCTAAATCACAAATCCCCAAGGAGAGTCCAATTGTGTCGGGTGCGATGCCTGACCTTCCCAACACTGGACGGTAAGAGGTGGCGCCTTCCACCATTTTCACGACCCCTGCAAGTGCTGGAAGGAGCACCCGCAGTCCAGTTCCTGATAGTCAAATTGAACATGTCACTGTTGAAGTACACCAGGATGAGGATATGGGTGTTGCTGGCGCTGAGGAGGAAATAGACAAGGAGGATTCTGATGGTGTGGTGGTTTGTTTAAGTCAGGCACCCGGTGAGACACCTGTTGTCCGTGGGACGAATATGGCCATTGACATGCCTGGTCAATTTACAAAAAAAATCACCTCTTCAGTGTGGAATTATTTTAACACAAATGCGGACAACAGGTGTCAAGCCGTGTGTTGCCTTTGTCAAGCTGTAATAAGTAGGGGTAAGGACGTTAACCACCTCGGAACATCCTCCCTTATACGTCACCTGCAGCGCATTCATCATAAGTCAGTAGATCCTCTTATCCTCCCATATGTTGCTCCACCACAGGAATAGATGTTCCCTTTAAATTTAAAGGATAAGCAAAAATAGTGCAAGTATAGTCGAATGCAAAGTAAAAATATTCTTTTAATAAATGTGCACTCACAAAAAACAGATAGATAAATAGCATGTAACCACTATTGTGGGTTAGGACATTTGCCAGGCATACGTGAAGTTACCCTCCCAGGTCTCAAATGGGATGATGTGGATCAATGGTCCGGATACACTGAGTCCACTTGCAGGAAACTGTCACAGCCAGGAGTAGTCCCAAAAAACGCCAGTCACCACGCCTAAAGCTTTTCGGACCTCAGTCCTTCATCAGAGGATATTTTTACTTTGCATTCGACTATACTTGCACTATTTTTGCTTATCCTTTAAATTTAAAGGGAACATCTATTCCTGTGGTGGAGCAACATATGGGAGGATAAGAGGATCTATTCCTTATCAAATATCTCCTCCTGCACGGTGCCCTGACCATCCTGGGAGTAATATTGGAATAGAGACTGAATATTCCTCACATATCTCTTGATGTAAGATATTTTTGATTTGTAAGAACATGTGTGATTAGCGCATTGGTGACCATATTTTTTGTCTAGTATGCTATTTGGGGATCTGTGAGGAGTCCTTTCTTGGTACACTAAAGCTGCTGTTCACAGTTGGCGCGATATACAGAAACAATTGCTTTTGAATCATAAGTCAGTGACAAGTTCAAAAACTTTGGATGACAGCGGAAGCAGTCCACTGACCGCTAAATCCCTTCCTCTTGTAACCAAGCTCCTGCAAACCACACCACCAACTCCCTCATTGTCCATTTCCTCCTTACCCAGGAAAGCCAATAGTCCTGCAGGCCATGTCACTGTCAAGTGTGACGAGTCCTCTCCTGCCTGGGATTCCGCCGATGTATCCTTGAGTGTGATGCCTCCTGCTGCTGGTGCTGCTGTTGTTGCTGCTGGGAGTCGATCGTCATCCCAGAGGGGAAGTCGGAAGACCACTTGTACTACTTCCAGTAAGCAATTGACTGAAAAACAATCCTTGGCAGCCTGGGCGGTGAGAAACGTGTTTCCGTTATCCATCGTTAATTCACAGGCAACTACCGACTTGATTGAGGTACTGTGTCCCCGGTACAAAATACCATCTAGGTTCCATTTCCCTAGGCAGGCGATACCGAAAATGTACACAGACCTCAGAAAAAGAGTCACCAGTGTCCTAAAAAATGCAGTTGTACCCAATGTCCACTTAACCACGGACATGTGGACAAGTGGAGCAGGGCAGACTCAGGACTATATGACTGTGACAGCCCACTGGGTAGATGTATAGCCTCCCGCAGCAAGAACAACAGCGGCGGCACCAGTAGCTGCATCTCGCAAACGCCAACTCGTTCCTAGGCAGGCTACGCTTTGTATCACCGCTTTCCAGCAGAGGCACACAGCTGACAACCTCTTATGGAAACTGAGGAACATCATCGCAGAATTGCTTACCCCAAATGGACTCTCCTGGGGATTTGTGACATCGGACAATGCCAGCAATATTGTGCGTGCATTACATCTGGGCAAATTCCAGCACGTCCCATGTTTTGCACATACATTTAATTTGGTGGTGCAGAATTATTTAAAAAACGACAGGGGCATGCAAGAGATGCTGTCGGTGGCCCGAAGAATTGCGGGCTACTTTCGGCATTCAGCCACCACGTGCCGAAGACTGGAGCACCAGCAAACAGTCCTGAACCTGCCCTGCCATCATCTGAAGCAAGAGGTGGTAATGAGGTGGAATTCAACCCTCTATATGCTTCAGAGGATGGAGGAGCAGCAAAAGGCCATTCAAGCCTATACATCTGCCTACGATATAGGCAAACGAGGGGGAATGCACCTGACTCAAGCGCAGTGGAGAATGATTTCAACGTTGTACAAGGTTCTGCAACCCTTTGAACTTGCCACACGTGAAGTCAGTTCAGACACTACCAGCCTGAGTCAGGTCATTCCCCTCATCAGGCTTTTGCAGAAGAAGCTTGAGACATTGAAGGAGAAGCTAAAACAGCGATTCCACTAGGCATGTGGGACTTGTGGACGGAGCCCTTAATTCGCTTAACCAGGATTCACGAGTGGTCAATCTGTTGAAATCAGAGCACTACATTTTGGCCACCGTGTTCGATCCTAGATTTAAAACCTACGTTGGATCTCTCTTTCCGGCAGACACAAGTATGCAGAGGTTCAAAGACCTGCTGGTGAGAAAATTGTCAAGTCAAGTGGAACGTGACCCGTCAACAGCTCCTCCTTCACATTCTCCCGCAACTGGGGGAGCAAGGAAAAGGCTAAGTATTCCGAGCCCACCCGCTGGCGGTGATGCAGGGCAGTCTGGAGCGAGTGCTGACATCTGGTCTGGACTGAAGGACCTGCCAATGATTACTGACATGTCTTCTACTGTCACTGCATATGATTCTCTCACCATTGAAAGAATGGTGGAGGATTATATGAGTGACTGCATCCAAGTAGGCACATCAGACAGTCCGTACGTATACTGGCAGGAAAAAGAGGCAATTTGGAGGCCCTTGCAGAAACTGGCTTTATTTGACCTAAGTTGCCCCCCCCTCCAGTGTGTACTCCGAAAGAGTGTTTAGTGCAGCCGCTCACTTTGTCAGCAATCGGCGTACGAGGTTACTTCCAGAAAATGTTGAGAAGATGATGTTCATCAAAATGAATTATAATCAATTCCTCCGTGGAGACATTCACCAGCAATTGCCTCCAGATAGTACACAGGGACCGGAGATGGTGGATTCCAGTGTGGACGAATTAATAATCTGTGAGGAGGGGGATGTACACAGTGAAAGGGGCGAGGAATCGGACGATGAGGAGGAGGTGGACATCTTGCCTCTGTAGTGCCAGTTTGTGCAAGGAGAGATTGATTGCTTCTTTTTTGGTGGGGGCCCAAACCAACCAGTCATTTCAGTCACAGTTGTGTGGCAGACCCTGTCGCTGAAATGATGGGTTTGTTAAAGTGTGCATGTCCTGTTTATACAACATAAGGGTGGATGGGAGGGCCCAAGGACAATTTCATCTTGCACCTCTTTTTTCTTTCATTTTTCTTTGCATCATGTGCTGTTTGGGGACTATTTTTTTGAAGTGCCATCCTGCCTGACACTGCAGTGCCACTCCTAGATGGGCCAGGTGTTTGTGTTGGCCACTTGGGTCGCTTAGCTTAGTCATCCAGCGACCTCAGTGCAAATTTTAGGACTAAAAATAATATTGTGCGGTGTGAGGTGTTCAGAATAGACTGAAAATGAGTGGAAATTATGGTTATTGAGGTTAATAATACTATGGGATCAAAATGACCCCCAAATTCTATGATTTAAGCTGTTTTTGAGGGGTTTTTGTAAAAAAAACACCCGAATCCAAAACACACCCGAATCCGACAAAAAAATTTCAGGGAGGTTTTGCCAAAACGCGTCCGAATCCAAAACACGGCCGCGGAACCGAATCCAAAACCAAAATACAAAACCCGAAAAATGTCCGGTGCACATCACTAGTTTAAATATGTGTAAAAAAGGTAGAATATACAGCTGATGAATTTGAAGCATGTATATCAATGAGCTTTAATCAGCAGTAGTGCTTAGGTCTGCAGTCCTGGAATTAATCTTCATACAGTAGAGTACAGACGCCATTCCCATGTGCACAAATGTTAGTAGCCATAAGTGGAAAGGATAGTGGCATGATAAAGTCTTACTATCCCTCAGTGTCAGATGTGAGTATTGATCACACATAGAATGTTCCGAAAATATATGTTGCCCTAAATATGCCTGCAATATTAAGTAAATGATTTACAGCTGCTATTTGTAACATTTTGCTTACATTTATCCATATTTACTTTGCAAATTAATTTAATAAACCCATTTTAGGCTGGTTAAACTTACTTAAGCAATGGCTTTACGTGTAGGTGAAAGGGGAGGTTAAAAAATAAAATAAAAGTAAACATACAGTACTTTAATTATGTAAGTCCTGGCATCTTGGCAAATGAAGAGGCTTTACATTTTCTGAGTTATTCTTTAATTTCATTTAACTCACCTCTACACTACACAGCTTGCATATTACAGAACATGAGTTCACTAAGAAACAATTCTCTTTTCAAAGTCACTCCTTCTGGTGTATGTATGTGCATTTAGCCTTAACTACGTGTGTGCCAGGTGTGCCTGGCACACAGCGCAGTTGCCCTGAGGGCGCAACTGGACGCATCCCCATGACTTTAAACAGCGGCATTGTAATGAGTCAAACTGACTCATTACAAGCCGCCTGAGCAAGGAGAGGAGCAGCAGCTTCGGGGGCATGGGAGGAGGTGGAGGAAGGGGGACTCGAGAGCTGCAGCAGTGCACTGTAATTGGTGGCGGCACCGCTGCAGTTATCCCTCTCCTTCCACTAAGGCTGGCTGCTGCTGCTGTGAGTGCTGGGATGTGCTTCCCTCATCCCAGCATTCACAGCGGCGGCGGCCAGCCTATGTGGAAGGAGAGGGACAGCTGCAGTGGCGTCGCCACCAATTACAGTGCGCTGCTGCAGCTCCCGAGTCCCCATTCCTCCTCCTCCTCCCCTGCCCTGGATCTGCCAGCAGCTGCTGCACCGAAGAGCCTGACTGCCTGAGCCAGCGGGGAGAGAGTAAGTATATTTTATCTATCTATCTATCTATCTATCTATCTATCTATCTATATATCTATCTATCTATTCTGTCTGCCGTAATCTGTAAAAAGGGGGGGACTGGCTGCCGTAATGTGTAAAAAGGGGAACTGGCTGCCGTAATGTGTAAAAAGGGGATGCTATCTGCTATAATGTGTATAAAAGGGGACTCTGTCTGCCATAATGTGTAAAAAAGGGGACTCTGTCTGCCGTAATGTGTAAAAAGGGGATGCTATCTTCCATAATGTGCATACAGTGCTAAAACATTAACACTAAAAATGTCTTTGTTTAATTTTTGTGTATTGACACTAAAAACATGAACAAAATAATTGAATTAGTAAATTTAAATGAATCAGTCAATTGACCATACACGAGTTGTTGGACTTATAGTACACTCCACAAAGGCAACTCCATCTAAAAACAATAGTCCATATTATGGATTGGGACAATAATGGTTATGTCCAAAAACTAAGACTGTTCAGTGTACAGTATACAGTGTACAATACATTTCCTTTGACAAAGCTGCCAGGAGCAGCGAAACATGATAGGTACCACTGCTCCAGATTGTTGGACTCCTCCACGGGCACTTGCATTGTTGGAATAATTTCCAGGACGACTGAACCGACTTGCTTATTGTGAACCAGGATCCATCCACCATTGCCTAATGCCATTTACGGGTCATCATTCAATAGGATTCTTCAAATTGGAACACAGCTTACAGGACAACCCAGTTGCCATCCTTGTCGACTGTGAACCAGAATCCATTCATTTCAACATTGATATATAGAAGACCCTCCATTCGGATCCCTGCACTGGAACACATGATCGATAAAGTGTTACACTGAACAGTCTTGGTTTTTGGACATAACCATTATTGTCCCAATCCATAATATGGACTATTGTTTTTAGATGGAGTTGCCTTTGTGGAGTGTACTATAATTCTAACAACTCGTGTATGGTCAATTGACTGATTCATTTAAATTTACTAATTAATTTATTTTGTTCATGTTTTTAGTGTCAATACACAACAATTAAACAAAGACATTTTTAGTGTTAATGTTTTAGCGCTGTATCTTTTTATATTGTTGTTCCTTCTTGATTAAGGAGAGTGACTTTCTCCTAGTGTTACAGCTGCTTAGGAAAACAACTCTTTAAAGCGCCTGAATCTTATATACTTGTTATATAATATTTTTTGCTTCTAAAAAGGGGATGCTGTCTGCCCTAAAGTGTAAAAAAGGGGACTCTGTCTGCTGTGGTGTGTAAAAAGGGGACGCTCTCTGCTGTAATGTGTAAAAACTTGGGGACGCTGTCTGCCGTAATGTGTAAAAAGGGGAATCTGTCTGCCGTGATGTGTAAAAGGGCTCTAACTAATGTAGTGGCCCTACTGTGCCGTGTAATTTGAATAATGGAGACTACTGTGCACCGTAAAATTAATTGGTATTATTTTGTCGCCACACCCCTTCCCCATGAAGCAATGGTCCTATATTTTCCACGCGTGCCTACAGCGCGCACTTCCCCTAATTTACATAAAGGGGGGGTTGATGCCGTTTCTTGCGCACAGCGCTAAAATGTCTAGTTACAGCACTGGCATTTAGCCCTATCTCCGTGTTGTCTGGCGACACATCTTAGGAGCTGATCCAAAACAGTTTATTTAACATGGGGATCCACACAGAGAAGCAATGATAGAGTCTTGGAAAACTTACTTTTATCAATACTTATTTGTCTACAGTGCCCTCTACAGTCATACACCAGTAATACACCATACTGACACTCAAATGTGTCCTCATACACATAGTGACTATGTCACTATGCCATATGGGGCTACTGGGCCATTATGAGACATTGACTTTAACCGAACAGGAATTAGTCTTAAACAGCAAATGATGAAGCACAATGGAACTTAGCGTGAGAAAAACTCTGGCCGCTGCCTAGTAGCACTTCGTATACAGATTCAGACTCAGTTGCAAACTGGTGTACAAATTTTGTGCATCAAACTGATCAGTGTAATATAGCAAATTAGCTTTGTTGCTTCCTGTTGTTTTATTTACAGTATGAATAAGATGTACATTTTCATCAAGAAATATGCCCAGGGACCTGGCTGTTTGGCACAATTGAAGCCACACTGAATGAGGACACACTTGTACTTTATACTGTAACTGTTTTTACTATCAGTATTCTTAGTGCTTAGAGTGTGCATCTGCATTCTCTTATGGCACTACAAGTCTCAGCATGGAAGCACCTCTTATTATATTTAAATTTAGGGCCACCAACTCCTCCGACCCCTCAGAATTGTTTTTAGGCCTATAGGATTTAATAAGCTATATTGGAGTTAGAATTATAGTTTATGATAGCCTTCATCTTTGTTAAGTTAACTTTTGAAAGTAAACCCTACAGATATTATAATTGCAGCTTTAATTAGTCCTTCAAACATGTGTTTCCAAAGAGGAGGGAAAGTAAAAAATCTCTTCAGGGTATCATAAGTGTATTATTAAATCTAAGTGTGGAAAGAGTTCCCACTTTGTGCACTAGCTCCTGTCCTTCTGATTCTCTCTACGATCTCTTGGCAGCTTTGTTTATATATTGTATTTACTAATGCTATACCAACTAACTCCTAAATTCACATCTTTTTGGTTAATAAAATATTTAAGCATCAGCGGACGGGATTCAATTCTTTTCACCCCTTTCCACACCCTTTCTGTTTCTGCCCTCATGGGCATGGTATCATTATTTCAGCTCGCTACCCCCAGAGTAGGGAGGCACCCAACCCTTTACACAGCTAAACCTGATCACTATGGGTGCAATATGCATGATAATGGAGATCATTTTAGAAAGGAAATTGGGCGTGATATATCATTTGAATCCCACCCAGTGTATGTCAATTTACCTCTCACTACACCATCACCCCTTTCTTCTTCAGATGATATACTCCAATATTTAGACTTGCTCCTTTTAAGTAAGCTCACTATAGCCGACGTAACTGCTCTCAACTCTGCTATTACATATGAGGAAATTGCTGAGACAATAAAACAACTTCAGTGATCTGCTGCCCCAGGCCTCTTCTCCCTATGTTCTTGCTAATGTACAATTCATTATTCAACAGTATCTCCCTTGATGAGGCCTCCGCCAGGGCTAACATAATTGTTATTCCTAAACCGGAACATGACCCACTATCTATGGGTAATTATTCTCAAATTTCCCTTTTGATGTGGACCTTAAACTATTTGCTCAAATATTAGCTAACCGCTTAGCACCTCCATTACCTTGACTGATCCACCCAGATTAGGTTGGTTTTATCCCTTGAAAAAAGAAATGGCTATACCTAGGTATATTCAGGCGGTATGACATGAGATGTTTCTCTGAGCAGCTGCCTTAAAGAAATGGGAGATTCAATCCCACAAATAACACAATAAGAGCAACGAAAAGAGGCTGCACACAATTTGAGGGATATTTATCAATTAATAGATACAATTTAAAAGTAGAATTCACATATAAATAAAATAAAACAATATAAAAAGGCATTTGGATATTTGGAATGCAGCGACACCACGGTGGAATGCATGCGGCGCCGTAGCATGAATCATTTCCATTTCCAGTGTCACGGAAGCTGGGGAGTATTGCAACGCAGCCACGCCGCAGTGGAACACATGTGACGCCTCTGCACTAATCTTCCATTGACGGTCATTATATTCGGGCCGCAGGATTATTCCTGATGATTATATAGTATATGTATATGGTCAGACGCACAATTGGGGCTCAGATGTTAGTATTGTAATATTGTAATGAACAGCATTTAGAAGAAATCTCTGACAAACTTCCGGGTCTTAATTACTGGAATATATGAATTCTGATGGATTTTAATACTTGTAGAAGTTTGAGGAAACCAGAAATGTAATAATAATACTGCATGCCATTAATTTGTTTAATTATTGAGAACTGGCATATATCTTTTGTTATTATGTTTTTACCAATTATATTGTCACTTCCTGAATTATCCCATTTGCTACTTCCCAGTTAAATAGCAGAGGTTCTCACAGTGCCCACGTGTCTTGACAAAGGCTCCAATAGAGTTGAAATGCGTTGACAGAACTGGGCACTGTGACATTCCATTTTTTTTACATCATCAGCGACCAAAGGTAACATTCCACTACGTACCTGGTTGGGGTCTGGATCTCCCATTTCATGGTGATTTTTTTTTTCATCTGTGCCTGATTTTTTAATTTTAACTTTTAATCATTTGGTCTGTACCATTTGCTGTTAGATGTGTTATAAAGTACTTATATGTATTATACCAAAGAGACAAGAAATCTGTTCATATCAACATTTTGTGACTGCTCACATAGATTGATTATACATAATACTTATAAGAAAGTTTCTCATAGTATATTTTGATTAGATTTTATTTTTAGTTTCCAAATAACAATTAGACTAACTCTGTCATGGAAACCATACATTAAAAAAGTCAGTTGAATTCCAGAAAGAGTGAGCTATATATATACTGTAAATCACACAGTATGACTTCTATTCATATCTTTACCTAAAAGGAGAAAAGGAAGGAATTCTGGGACACTAATTTTGGTAGTATAGATATTTCTGAAGATGTCAGATTATCATATTTTATTCTATTGTTTCATTTAAACCTCCTGGATGGATTGAGCCCATCCTGAACATCCACTATACTTTTTGCTTGCATAATCTCATATCAATCGCCCCCTCTAATAGTTAGAGGGATATGTTCTACAGCGAGCAGTTTGAGACCTCTAGGGTCTCCGTTATGAAACTTGTGGATATGTTGGGACACGCTATGTGATGATAGTTTTTTTATTATATTTCTAAAATGTTCGAGGAACCTCGTTTTCCATTTCCTCGTGGTTCGGCCACACTTGCAAGACAGAATGTATATGACATAAACAGAGTTGCAATTGATATAGTTCTTAATTTCATATGGTTTTTCTTCTTTATCAATTTTAACATATTTTGTTTTATTTTTGATATGGTTGCAGGTTGTAAATCTAAGACTTCCACATTTATAACAACCCTTTATTTTTGATGGGAGCTAGGTACCTTTTTCCGTTGTCTGGCCAGTCTCAATTCTTAGAAAGCTTGGTTTCAGGGACCTATTCTTTCAGGTTCTGATGGAAGTGCTTCCATTAGTAGATGATCATTTTTAAGTATATTATAATTTTTCTTAACAATCTTTTTTATTTTTTGACAGTGATCATTATATGTGGTAATGAAGGCCAGCTGTCTCTCACCTTTCATCTCTGTATTTGCTTTGTTTTTATGTATTAGCAAACCATATCTATCTAAATCTCTAACCTCCTTAAATGCTTTCTGAATAAGGGGTTTCGGATAAATTCTCTGTTCGAAGGCATGCATCATATGTGTAGCTTGAGTCTCAAAGGATTTTAGGTCTGTACAGTTTCTCCTGAGATGTATTAATTGGCCCCTAGGAATGATTTTTTTTCCAGGGCGGAAAATGAGCGCTGGAGTAATGTAAGTACACATTTACACCCACCTCTTTAATATAGTTCCTGGTACAGATCCTTCCACTTACAGCATCCAAGGTTAGAGCCAGGAAGCTCATTTGGCTGTTATGGTAGGAGTGAGTGAAAGTTAAATTGTAAGTGTTGGTGTTCAATAAATCTACAAATAATTGTGCTGATAGTGAGTCCCCATCCCAAATAATAAACAAATCATCAATATACCTGCCATAAAGGACCAGGCTCACACCAAGCCCCCCCCCCCCCAAATTAGATGTTCCCCCATTTCTCCCATGTAGAGGTTGGCGTAGCTGGGCATGAACCTGGTCCCCATAGCAGTGGCCATAAGTTGAAAATAACGTGAGTCTAAAAATAAAACATAATTGTGATGTAAAATGAATGAAATTGAATCTAAAATAAACAATTTATGTTCCTTGGTCAGGTCCCCGTCCTTTTCAAGTCTATTTGACATAGCCTGTAAGCCATCTCTGTGGGGGATGTTGGAGTACAAACTCTGTACATCCAAAGTGAGGAATGCATAGGTGTCTTTCCATTCAACATTATTAATTATAGACAAAAAGTGAGTAGTGTCTTTGATATGGGACCTGAGGGAGGAAACTTGTGGCTGTAAAAAAGAATCGACGTAAAATGACAAATTTTCTCCAGACGTTTTGTGCTAGAGGAAATTCACACTATCTTACTGGAAGGTTGAATAGACTGGGGATTTACCTCTGAATTTGATCTTCATAATATCAAAGTTTTTTATACATCTTTTATGAACCAATCAGATCATTGGGCCACATTACATATGTTCTCATATTAAGATTTGAATGCCCAAGTATTGTTTCATCCACTTCCAATCGTTAAATGAATGCTTCATTAATAGCAAGACACACCCCTGATGAAGTCTCCATGTGAGACGAAATGCATCAGGTATCTGTTTCTATTGTGACCTTCAAGATATATGAATCAAATGAAGAGATTCTAAGGATAATTGTCCAAATATTGAAGTTTGCTGTCATCATATACTTTTATGTATTTTAATAAATATTTGTATTTCGTGGAACATTTTATATATTGATTGTGAATATAATATTCCACCTATTCAGGTGGTGAGGACTGATGGAACATATGGTCTAGGACCATAATTAAGTAGAGGCACCAATTACACTACTGTTGTATGTGCATCCTATCAGTTCTTTCTAACAGGGAACTCAGTGTAATACGGCTGCCCACAACCACTGTTATAGATTTAAGACACACAAAAAAGAGTATTGTCTTGTTTACCTTGTAAACCTTATTCATATTACTAAGCAAACATATCTGCAGCCCTGGTGGTAGCTCTAAATATGGAGAAAGCCTTCAATAGGATCACCTGGCCTTTTTTACACCGAACTCTCCAATATATAAATTTGAAGGATCCATCTACAATGGTGTCATATCTCTATTTTGTAACCCTTCTGCCTCTGTATTAGTTAATGGGCTTTCTTCTGATCCTTTCAAAATAGGGGATGGCAATCATCAGGGATGCCCACTTTCCCCTTTTCTGTTTGCCCTGGTAATGGTACCACTAGCTGCTATAATCAAACTTAATAAAGCCATCTCAGGCATCACTGTGGGCCACTCTGATCACAAGATTGCCCTGTACACAGATGACATGATATTGACTCTAACTAATCCGCAGCAATCACTCCCTAATCTTTTTAAGGAAATTGAAACTTATGGCAAGCTCTGCCATTATAACATTAATGCTGATAAATCATAAATATAGATTTTAACATTTCCCCAGTGAATCTCACTTTTCTTCAAACCTCCTACCAATTTCGATGGCAGCCACATAAAATTAAGTATTTACGAAATCACCTTACTAAACTTTATTCTTGCCTCTACTCTACCAACTTTCCAAGACTTGGCTTTAATTAGGTTGGATGTGTTAATCTGGAATAAATTACTTATCTCATGGTTTGGTTGTATGGCTGCAGTAAAAATGACACTCTTGCTTTGACTTTTCTACCTGTGGCAGACTCTCCCAATACATATCCCTACGAAAACATTAAAACATCTTCAGGGTGAAATATCAACTTCATGTGGGCAGGAAAAAAAACTCTGAATAAAAATGTGATTGTTACAGAAACACCATACCTCTGGGAGTATGGGTGTACCTGATCTCATCACTCACATATCACCATGTACATTGGCACGGTCCTCCTGACCACAGAATATGGACATCCATAGAAGCAGACATTATTTCCATTTATTCGCCATCTAGTCTTCTCTAGGTTCTATCTCCAAACCATCCTGTTACTGTATCCTTACTCTTAACTCTTCATAGCACTCTGACGAATTGGGATTTCTGTGCTAGATTGTGCTACCTTCGTTCACAACATCCTTATTATCCTCTCTATGGAACAACCTTGATTTTCCCCTGAAAATCATCTACTTCACTCCTGAACCTGCCAAAACATCCTCTTTCCGATAGACATTGAACCATTGGGCACCTTTCTGGACTATATTAGCCTACAAGCTCATTTTTCACTTCCACACAAGGTGTTTTACCAATTCCTACAAATTTGCCACATTAATCAAACTTTTCGACAGCCTTCTCCACCTATCCCTACCTCTCTAATGAATCACTTTGTAGATGCTCCCAGAAGAATAGGGGGCTCATCAATACTCTTTACCAAGAATTTCTTGCTTACAGATGGAGCCTTGCTCATCTAGCCTTTTCTGGTGCGCCATGATGCCAAAGTTTATTAGCAGAAGCCTTTCATCTTTTGTTCTCAGCTGCAATGCAATACAGAGAGAACAATACAGCAGGGGATTAAGTCATTACAGCAGGGGATTAAGGCCGACAGCACTGGCTCAATTAAAAGGTTTTATACAGATGGGGGTGTGGTCTGCGCTCCCTCCAATTGGAGTTTGTCTGTGTGGGATAGGTTATACCAGTGCAGCCCAGGTGCCTAAGAGGAATTCTTTTCAAGTATTCCACGTTATGGCAATAGCAAATACAGAAAAAACAAGGACCTGTGGCACTACTTGATATCTAGGAATTTAATGATACATAAAGTTTTATAATCTGTTTATCAAGAACATAGTACTAAGACAAAACAAAATCAGTACACTGCTCAAAAAAATAAAGGGAACACTAAAATTACACATTCTAGATCTGAATGAATGAAATATTCTTATTAAATACTTTGTTCTTTACATAGTTGAATGTGCTGACAACAAAATCACACCAAAATTATCAATGGAAATCAAATTTATTAACCCATGGAGGTCTGGATTTGGAGTCACCCTCAAAATTAAAGTGGAAAAACACACTACAGGCTGATCCAACTTTGATGTAATGTCCTTAAAACAAGTCATAATGACGCTCAGTAGTTTGTGTGGCCTCCACGTGCCTGTATGACCTCCCTACAATGCCTGGGCATGCTCCTGATGAGGTGGCAGATGGTCTCCCGAGGGATCTCCTCCCAGACCTGGACTAAAGCATCCACCAACTCCTGGACAGTCTGTGGTGCAACGTGGCGTTGGTGGATGGAGCGAGACATGATGTCCCAGATGTGCTCAATTGGATTCAGGTCTGGGGAACGAGCGGGCCAGTCCATACCATCAATGCCTTCGTCTTGCAGGAACTGCTGACACACTCCAGCCACATGAGGTCTAGCATTGTCTTGCATTAGGAGGAACCCAGGGCCAACCGTACTATCATATGGTCTCACAAGGGGTCTGAGGATCTCATCTCGGTACCTAATGGCAGTCAGGCTACCTCTGGCGAGCACATGGAGGACTGTGCGGCCCCCCAAAGAAATGCCACCCCACACCATTACTGACCCACTGCCAAACCGGTCATGCTGGAGGATGTTGCAGGCAGCAGAACATTCTCCTTGGCATCTCCAGACTCTGTCACGTCTGTCACATGTGCTCAGTGAGAACCTGCTTTCATCTGTGAAGAGCACAGGGCGCCAGTGGCGAATTTGCCAATCTTGGTGTTCTCTGGCAAATGCCAAAAGTCCTGCACGGTGTTGGGCTGTAAGCACAACCCCCACCTGTGGACGTCGGGTCCTCATACCACCCTCATTGAGTCTGTTTCTGATCGTTTGATTAGACACATGCACATTTGTGGCTTGCTGGAGGTCATTTTGCAGGGCTCTGGCAGTGCTCCTCCTGTTCCTCCTTGCACAAAGGCGGAGGTAGCGGTCCTGCTGCTGGGTTGTTGCTCTCCTACAGCCTCCTCCACATCTTCTGATGTACTGGCCTGTCTCCTGGTAGCGCCTCCATGCTCTGGACACTACGCTGACACACACAGCAAACCTTCTTGCCACAGCTCGCATTGATGTGCCATCCTGGATGAGCTGCACTACCTGAGCCAATTGTGTGGGTTGTAGGGAGGTCATACAGGCACGTGGAGGCTACACACACTACTGAGCCTCATTTTGACTTGTTTTAAGGACATTACATCAAAGTTGGATCAGCCTGTAGTGTGTTTTTCCACTTTAATATTGAGGGTGACTCCAAATCCAGACCTCCATGGGTTAATAAATTTGATTTCCATTGATAATTTTTGTGT
The DNA here is from genome assembly GCF_028390025.1 of Pseudophryne corroboree. Lineage (NCBI taxonomy): Eukaryota > Metazoa > Chordata > Amphibia > Anura > Myobatrachidae > Pseudophryne > Pseudophryne corroboree. Next base: position 166,784,748 of record NC_086448.1, on the reverse strand, counting down.
GATTTTGTTGTCAGCACATTCAACTATGTAAAGAACAAAGTATTTAATAAGCATATTTCATTCATTCAGATCCAGGATGTGTTATTTTAGTGTTCCCTTTATTTTTTTGAGCAGTGTATTTAAATATTTAAAAGAGAGAGAGAGAGAGACAGCAATATTTCTATACCGGGGTTGTGGCTTGATAAGCACCCCACAGCACCTGTCTACAATTATTAAGATTCACTGCTCACACACTTAATTGTTCTGCGCTAATTAATATAGCATCCGAGTCTCAACGATGCTGTTAGTATAAGACAGAGGGGTGGTGGTTTTTATAATTGGAGTATATGTCACAAGTTCATAAAGCCATATGTAAATAATTTAAAAAATGTAAAACCGTATATAAATGTAACAGTATTCTAATATATATATCTCCAGCTGCATACCTGCAAACAACAACAGAACAACAAAAACAACATGGCTCAACGATACAGCACCAGGCTTCTATTACTGCTCTAAATGCAAAGCATGTAAAACATGCAAGGCAAGAAGCACAAAACCTATTACGTCTTTCACGTCAAATACAAACCAGAGAACATTCAGAATAAAAGAAAAAATGACTTGCGACACGAAAGGAGTAATATACCTATTAACGTGCCCTTGTAACTTACAATACATAGGAAGAACGGCAAGAAGCCTAAAAACAAGAATAGGAGAACATCTCAGAAATATTGAAAAAGGAATGGAAAATCACAGTGTCCCAGACCACTTCCGAAGGGTCCACAACCACGATGAAGCACTCCTTAAATTTATAGCAATAAAGAAAGTGGAAATCCCTTGGAGAGGAGGAGACTACATTAGAAACATGTCCAGAGAAGAAACAAAATGGATATACAACATGCAAAACTTAGCTCCAAAAGGACTTAATATTGACTTTGAGATAGGAAGCTTCCTGAAAGACTGACCTCCGATGCAGGTTGCCCTGCCCTAAACCACCCCACAGAGACAAGAATGTTTTTAAGAGGCGATCGATACTGTCATACCACTCACAGACCACCCAATCCCATTTCGAACTTGGAAGTTAAATGGAGTGGGCCTAGCCAGTAAGAAACGGGTGACCGTTCCTGAACCCTAGGTACAGTAGTAAAAAACATGAAGAAACACCCAGCTGTGAGATATGGCACAAATGGGACTAAGGAACCCGCACCGTGAAATGGCAGCCTTTGACAGGACCACCTAGATAAAAGTCAATAAGGAAACATCAGAGACAACAAGAAAGAAGAATTTTTGGAAGTGAAAAATACCACTCCACCACAACAAACTAATATATCGATATTTAACAAGCACACAATAAGTATACTGACACTCCCCTCAAGGTATATAATTGAGGGACTTCCATTACCATAAAGAGAATCCCCCCCCCTTCTAATCCCCCCCCCCCCCTTCTTTTAAAACTCTGGCCCCAAAAAAACTGTACACTCTGGCCCGTTCAAACTCTTCAACAGACACATTTCTGATATATACAGCATAACCCCATTAAAATACATTGTTCAAATCATGTCCATCTAGACATAGTTATCATGCCCAGATTAGATGCTAGCAGCACCATAGGAAAGTATCAAATTGCCTCAGAAGATTTCAGCAACATACTAGATACACATATAAATGTTACAATTCTTTCATAAACAAACCCGTGAATGGAAGCAAAAAGAAACTGTTTCGATTGTACATAATAAACCATTTATTTTATTTATGGATTTATGCAAATATACACTTGTTTATCAAAATATTTTTGTGATAAGTAACATTATCTGGATATAAGGAATCACGGATACAAAAAGGAAACAGTATAATTGACGGACAGCCGGACGAACCAATAGACAAGAACCGGCCCCTTTAAATAAGTGACTGTAATTCAATGCACCACAAAGTCCCTGACGAAGCCCGGGATTCTGAAGCCGAGTGAAACACGTTGGACACACCCCCTCACATCCGCCCCCAACCCGGAGTTCCCGATCCCCTGGCAAGCGCTGGCCGCAAGCACAGAGAGGACCGAGGAAGAAGCACTGCAGGCGCCTGCAGCAACATCGCAACCGCGGGGAGAGACTCTGACACACCGCTCAAGGTGAAACATCAGGAGTCCCGAGCGGGACGAAGACACGTAAGTGAGAGACTCTTTACAAATATCGGACCCAAAGAGACTAACTTTGACAATACCCGGACCCACAGAAAAAAATCCTTTTTGCCGCAGAAAGGAGAGAGAGCGCGCTCTCTCATTTGGACTCAGCACACAGCGCCCTCTTCCTCAATGGGAGAATCTTATTAAGTGTTTTCATTAAGTGTTTTATTAAGTAAATTGTATTAAGTTACTTTATATACACCTGTATTCATTGTTATATTAGAATACTGTTACATTTATATACGGTTTTAAATTTTTTAAATTATTTACATATGGCTTTATTGAACTTGTGACATATACTCCAATTATAAAAACCACCACCCCTCTGTCTTATACTAACAGCATCACTGAGACTCGGATGCTATATTAATTAGCGCAGAACAATTAAGTGTGTGAGCAGTGAATTTTAATAATTGTAGACAGGTGCTGTGGGGTGCTTATCAAGCCACAACCCCGGTATAGAAATATTGCTGTCTCTCTCTCTCTCTTTTAAATATTTAAATACTGATTTTGTTTTGTCTTAGTACTATGTTCTTAATAAACAGATTATAAAACTTTATGTATCATTAAATTCCTAGATATCAAGTAGCGCCACAGGTCCTTGTTTTTTCTGTATTTGCTACTGGCTCAATTAATCCTATTAAAGGGATAGATGAGCAGGGCTCTATCCGCATATTCAACCTGAAAAAGAATTGCATGAACTGGCCTGGCAACATGATACAGGTGAGACTCTAAACTCTGAGTAATGGTCTGACATCAAATTAGAAATTGCAAAAAGCTTTGTTTCCATACGTGTGTTGAAGGAAAATTCCTATAAACTTTACTTTAGAATAGATGGTATTAAGTAACCACTCAACATCACTCAATATATTCTATGGCCACTGTACTTTGCTGGAGATTGTGTTGCCAACGAGGAACCCTGATGGAACCCTTCTGGATGATATAATTTTATCAAATCAATAACTGGATTGCAATTACCAATACTCCTTTATATTCTTAACATTCTAGGCCCATTTCAAATTTCCGTTGACCCTCCCACAAACGAATGAAACATATATTGGATGTGGCTAAGTGTCATACAGTATTGTATCTGAACAGAAATCTACTATACCACATATTGAATCTCAAAGGAAATCTACTATACCACCCTCTTTAACAGCCACCATCAATGCAATTTGGTCTACACATATAATTGAAAGAATAACCTCAATATTACAGCACACCTCAATAAACTTTATTGCTGTTTGAACTTCATGGACTGCTTACTTCAAAGCTGAACCCCCTTTATCTACAATTTGATCATTACATATTTTGATCATATAACATTAACCTTGGTTAACCTTGGACACACATCAACTGATTCCGTTCTTTTCTCCCTTTCTTTCCCTCTGTTTTTTTCTCCTCTCCCCCTTCCCCGATATCTCATTTTTGCTCTTTACTTTATCTAACTGACTATAGATACAGTATGATTAATAACCTTTTTACATTATCCTATTATGCCTTGGTGGATAGTCTATCCTAAGTGCTCAACTGATTAATATTGCCCTTACTACCTCCTTCAGTCATGACTTCCTTATGGCTTCAATGCTAATACCGATGGTCTACGTAATATTTTTGTTATCTTTTGTATCTTTCTTTATTTATTGTAAAACAATTGGAAAAAACATCAATAAACATATTGTTAAAAAAAAAAGAATCAGTGTATGTCTTATACAGTGTATAAGTTATCAGTGTTTGATGGGAATTGTGTAAGTGCAGTACAGCAACAGTAATGGAGTTATCTAACCACATCATAATTTCTATAACTGGAAAACTAATAACCTAAGTGAATTGGCATTAATGTACATTTGCCTCTTGTTATTTATAGGACTTTGCTTTATTTTGTTCTATTACATGGGGCATATCTACATATTTTTTAATTTAACATAGTTGTTTTCTTCTAAGTTGTAATAGAATTGTTGCTATTAATTATCTCCATGAGCTTGCACATGAATGCCTTTTATAGTGGGCACCCAGCTGCAAAATTCAATGTTGCATAAAAGAGCAACAAATATAGTAATTAAAGTAATCCCTATGAAATGTTTAGTATTTTGCTTGGCTTAATGTGTTTTTTCTAATTAATTCAATTATTTAGAATAGTGCACTGACCCATGCCCACTAAGCTACTCTAGTCAATAAAAGTCTTTACGCAATACCCCATTACTTAACTTCCTTTTGATAGGGGAATATGCAGGGGATTTGTATACTTGGAAGTGGAAAACATATTGGAATATTTATAAATTGCACAAATAAAGAACCCCTTGTAGTTCATCATCAACAGCAAATTCATGTATCATCTAAACTGAAAAATATGAACAAAATACAAATAAATTTGATTTTGATTATTTTTTTTACAATGATTTAGCAAAACAGGGATTAGTAAGTATTGATACTTAATGGATAATTTAAAGCATAATAATTATTTGCTATTTGACTATATAAAAATATCATATTCCATATACTGGCCCTCATTCAGTTTGGATTGCAAATGTCTGAAAATCACAAAATGGTGATTTTTTTGGATATTTTCATACGCGCAGCCACCGCACAGCATGTGCGCAAACCTTCACAATGCGATTGCATCCCAGAAGGATGTGATCGCACTATGATTGACAGCAGTGGGCGGTACGGGGGTGGCGATGCGGTGTTATGGGGGTGTGGCCGGACAATGCAGGCGTGTCCAGACCCTTTTAGGGGTGGCCACATGATGTCATATGTGGTTGCTGTGAAGGTAAAGATGGCGGCAATGTGTCTGCCTTCGCAGAAATGCTGCACTGGCAGGGGTCGGACATTATTTCTGCAATCGCAAACTAATTGCAATACAATTGTAATTAGATAGCGATCGCAGCACAGGGAAGTGCTTCTCATTCTGGGCAGCCTTCACCTGTGCTGGGCGGCCCCCCAGCATGACGTTTTTTCAGCAGCAGATTTTGTTATTTAGCAGAATCTGCTACTGATGCCGAATAAGGTCCACTACATGTTCTTTCTAAGTATGAATATTTTATATGTACAGTATATGAGGAAAATTTATCAAAGCATGGAGATAAACTGCACAAATATTAACACAATTAATTTTCAAGAACTTTCAACCTCACTCCAACAACTGCTTTCGTCTATTTATGTACTGTATTCACTTCTCCTGAGATGGCTGTATCACACATGAACCAGACTCTAAAAACAGACCATGGTGAAGTGGCTCCATCTACCCTATCACGCGCCATGTACACATAGATGCCCTCACAAATATGTAAAGCTCTGTCTCCTGTGCTCATCCCAACCTTAACTAACATCTGTAATCTCTCTCTCTCTCTCTCTCTCTCTCTCTCTCTCTCTCTCTCCCTCTCTCTCTCTCTACTGGTATATTTCCTTCACTGTTCACACATGCACTGATTAATTGCAGTCTGTAAAAACAAAGTTCTGACCCTAACTCTCTCTCAAACTACAATCCCATCTGTCAGCTCCCATGCCTTTCTAAGCTACTTGATAGACTCGCCTACACTCGTCTCAAACACGTTCTTAACTCACACAACTTATTGGACCCACTTCAGTCAGGCTTCCGCTCCCAACACTCCACATAGACAGCACTGACTAAAGTAGTAAATGATCTGGTCACTGCTAAGTCTAAAGGCCACTACTCACTTCTTATTCTTCTAGATCTCTCTGCTGCTTTTGACACTGTTGACCACTCTCTGCTAATACAAACACTACAATCCCTAAGTAACCAAGACACAGCCCTTTCTTGGTTCCTATCCTACCTATCTAATCATTCCTTCAGTGTCCGCTTCTCTGAAGCCACCTCGTCTTTGCTACCTCTTTCAGTTGGAGTACCGCAGGGCTCAGTCTTAGGTCCTCTACTTTTCTCAATCTATACCTCCTCTCTTGGTAAACTAATCAGCTCTTTGGGATTTCAGTATCATCTGTATGCAGATCATACCTATCCTACCCAGACTTGTCTCTGTCTGTATTGGTCGGTGTCACTGGATGCCTTTCTGCCGATTCATCTTGGATGTCATCTTGCCACCTCGCCACCTCAAACGTAATATTTTAAAAAACAGAGTTAATTATATTTCTACCGGCTAATAGACGTTACCAACCTGATATCTCTATCACAGTTGAGAACTCAACAATCAATCCTACCCCACAAGCTCGCTGCCTAGATGTCATCCTTGACTTTGAACCGTCCTTTTTTCCTCACATTCAATCTGTCTCAAAATCATGTAACATACATCTCAAAAGCATATCCAAAATATGACCATATTTTATGCAAAACAGTGCAAAAACTGTAATCCATGCTCTCATTATCTCCCTATTGATTATTGCAATAGTCTTCTTACTGTTCTTACCAAAAATAGACTCTCACCACAACAATCCTTTCTGAATGCAGTTGCAAGGCTAATCTTCCTCGCTAGACATTCTTCGTCTGTGGATCCGCTCTGTCAGTCCCTCCATTTGTTACCTGTATTCTACCGTATTTAATATAAATACTTTTACTCACACAAAAGGCCATTAACCAAACTACACCTCTGTACATCTTTTTGTTTACCTCAAAATATCCCCCAACCTAAGCTCTTCACACTTTACAAGATCTATGTTTTTCATCCACGCTCATTACTCTCTCCCATGCACGATTGCAGGACTTTCTTTGGGCTGCACCCATTCTGTTGGATGCCCTACCATAAGACTCTCTTCTAGTCTCCAAACTATCAAGCATTCCCTGAAAACCCACCTATTCAGGCAAGCTTATTAAATTCCAGAACAGGTCACATAAACTTTCTCAACCAATTATATTCCCACTGTGCAGTCCACACATATCCTCACAAATCTTCTCATCCTTAACTTCTCCTGACCCTGGTTCATTATTGCTTGGTGCCCATATCATGCAACCACTGAGAACCTTTGCAATCTAAACGACAACTATGCAATAGGTTGCACCTATCCTTGTGTATCAATGCTCGCCATAGGTTCTATTCCCACTCTGTGGGTGTCATGGACACCCATGAGTGGGAATAGACCCTGTTGGTCAGCATGCCGACTGCCGGTCACATAACCACATCCTAAGCAATTAGCTCCTAACTTGAAGAACCAAGAGGTTCTTATCTGCCATCAATTCTTAAAATGTAACTGGCAATATTCAAATACAGCCTCTAAAGTTGATTGATCAGTACTATCTCTCTGCACATTATGTCTATCCATGCTTTGAAAACTCTCTCCACAGTTCAGGATGCTTGTTCTTATGTAGTATCAAATGTTTTTACTTTAATACATGTTTAGAACAAACAATGATGACAAAAGCTGTATTACAGTGACTTACATCATACTGAGTCCTTGTATAGTTTAGCTATATTTCCTTGATCTCTAGAGTATTTATTTTGATATACTCCAAAGTCTGACTTTAGCCTGTTGCTGAGAGACACATAATAACGAGAATCATGCAGTGCTGACAGAGCATAAGCAAGTGGATCAACACAGTCATAAAAATGTGAATACATTCCTGGGGACTAATCATAGCAAACATATCAAACTTTTGAAATAATCTTCAAAGTAGACTTTAGAGACATCCAATACCAATAAAACAGAACATATAAATTTGCTGAAAAATAAAACTTTAAAAGCCTTTGGAAATGCAGTCCACCAGAGATTAAAAAAACATTGTTTCTCTTCTTTTGTTCAACAAACTATATTTTATATTATATTTTAAATGTGTGGGGAGATCAAAGTGCTGTGTACAAGAAGGTTGACTATTCTGTAATGGCTTTAACCCAAGTCTTTACTGTCAGTCTCCCTAGTTGCTTACCAATGCTCTGCAGAGATGCTTGCCTTATCCTATATCCCTTTAAGAACATCAAAGTGTCAGTTCTGACAGTCAGTTCTGAAAAGGCCCTCACAGCTTAGTATAGTTAAACCTTGCAACATGTCTCTAACAAAATGCTTTGATCCTGAACTTTCCAAATATTAATGTTGCAGCCAGGGCCGTAACTAGGTGTGTGCCGATGGTGCGTTTCCCACAGCGCAAATGCACTGAAGGCGCACCATCCAGCATCACACACCACCACCCCCCGCACGGCCGTAATCCTCAGTCAGTCAGTAGTGAAAGTCCTGGCGCCAGCACTTGTCTTCTGCCTCTGCAAGGGAGTGGGAGCGCTGGCGTAGCGGCATGTGGCAGCACACATCCCCCTTTCCTGTTGCTCTGTCCCTGAGACCCGCCGCCGCTCCTGAGTCTCACTGCACTCATCTCCCCTCTCCGTATGTGAGTTCCACAGACGCTCGTGGCCGCTTGTCTGTTGCCACCTCTGTAAAGGACAGTGGATCATAGCCACAGGCGCCAGCTGCCGGACCTGAAGGGAGTGTGTCTACATTGTATGCCGGATCGTGTCCCCTCCCAGGTGACTGAGACACACACCACACACACACCACCACCACCTGTGTGAGAAGGGGGAATGCCTGCTTAACACACACACCTCAAATGTGTGAAAAGGGGGGAAACACACATACACACACACACACCACCCTCTTCATGTGCGAAAAGGGGGGAATGCCTGCCTAACACACACACACACACACACACACACACACACACACACACACACACACACCTCATGTGTGCAAAGGGGGGAATGCCTGCCTAACACACACACCTCATGTGTGAAAAGGGGGGAATGCCTGCCTAACACACACACACACACACACACACCTCATGTGTGAAAAGGGGGAAATGCCTGCCTAATGTGTAAAAAAGGGGGACACTGCTGATGTAATGTGTAAAAAAAGGGAGACTCTGCCTGCTTAATGTGTAAAAATGGGGACTCTGTTACTGTAATGTGTAAAAAGGTGGTCTCTGCTGCCTAATGTGTAAAAAGTGGACTCTGCTTGCTTAATGTGTAAAAAGGGGGACTCTGCTACTGTAATGTGTAAAAAAGAGGGACTCTGCCTGCCTAATGTGCAAACAGGGGGACTCTGCCTGCCTAATGTGTAAAAAAGGTGGTCTCTGCTGCCTAATGTGTAAAAAGGGGACTCTGCTTGCTTAATGTGTAAAAAGGGGGACTCTGCTACTGTAATGTGTAAAAAAGAGGGACTCTGCCTGCCTAATGTGCAAAAAGGGGGACTCTGCCTGCCTAATGTGTAAAAAGGTGGTCTCTGCTGCCTAATGTGTAAAAAGGGGACTCTGCTTGCTTAATGTGTAAAAAGGGGGACTCTGCTACTGTAATGTGTAAAAAAGAGGGACTCTGCCTGCCTAATGTACAAAAAGGGGGACTCTGCCTGCCTAATGTGTAAAAAAGGGGGACTCTGCTGCTGTAATGTGTAAATGGGGACCTCTGTATACCTGCCGTACTGTGTAAAAGAGAGCTCTGCCTAACGTAATGTGTAAAAGGGAGCCCTGTGGTCATGCACCTTCCCCATGAAGCCAAGCCCCTATATTTTTGGCACGTGCATTGACCCAGTATTGTATATAGGGTTAAGGCGCCAATGTTGTTTCTTGCACACAGCGCTAAAATGTCTGCTTATGGCACTGGTTGCATCTACATATTATAAATTAATTACATTAAATTAGTACAATTCATTGAAAAAAGAGGGAATTCACTGTGCTAAATTAACTTCAGGACCCAGAAGTCTGCTTTTTGATATGAGGAACAAGAAGGCTTAACTATTAATATAACAATACATTTTTTTACTAATAATAATAATAGCCTGAAAAACAGTATCAGTTAATGGTGAAACTGTACAAGATACAGATATAATAAGACAAATAACATAGCTTCACAATACACCATATACTGTAACATTTACAAGATACATAAAAATAATGCATTAATCTAAAAAAAATCTTGAACTCCCATCACAAAAATATGCTAGATTTGATATAGCATCAATAAGTAATTGAAGAGCAATGAAGTCTCTCAGATACTTGGCAGATTTATTGTGTGTAACGTACATAGGAGACCACAATAAAAATATATTGTGAACTGAAGACATACAGTACATCATGATTTAATCTTATATACCTTAATGATAGTATTATTTGAACCAATTAAATTAATAGGCCAATCATATACATAGACCAATTACATTTGAGATATCAAAATACAGTATATTATAATTTATAAACTCCCCTTATGGGGATTTCCAATTAATTAGCTCAGCATCTTGTGATTATGGCTTTTAATATAAAAATTCCTTTTTACCTCTCACCTACTTTTTATTTGCCTATTCTGCAAGAAGATGCTAGCTTAACCACAGCCTATGATTCGCTGTGCAGCTGGATTTACTTCCTTATTTACTAAGGCTTCTCACTAAGGTGAAAAGCATCCTGGGAGATATATCATATTCAAATCTTGGGATCTGCCAGCAAGTGATGCAGGTAGCACAGTATTTGGTTGCCACAGATGCAAAACCAGGTGCATACTGTAACACTGTAGGGGAACAGGTGCCGTCTCCTGGGGTAGACAGCAGTGTGCAGCAGCTGAGAGATTATACAAGTCCAGTTTTGTGGTGCAACCAGTTTTATTAAGCAGAAAAGAAAAATAAACATCAAAAGAAAATGCCTTGCCTGTCCGGCACTAACTATACACAAGATGTACCTGACTGTCTCTAAACAAAACACACAGTTTTTCTAGTAAGTACTGGGTGGCTCACTTGCATAAGGACGCAGGTTTCCCTCACAGAGATTCTGCAGTTTCTCCCCAGGCAGTCTGTACACACTGATCAGGCTAGCACTCTTACACAGCTGAAAGCCCTGATTAGCCCTCTGTGAGGCCAAGGACCCGAACTGGGCCCAATGGCTGGAACTTGCCCCCTCTCTCTCTCCCAGGACACTTATCCAGCTTTTCCGACAGACTGAAAAGCTGATAACAAAACAAACATTTTCCTTGAAGTTTCTTTTTTCTAAAACATGTAGGACAAGAACCTGGGACAAACATACATGCTCTCAAACACTATTCCAGTGTTCCTGTCACAATACCAATAAGTCTAAATCAGACTTCGGGGATTATCCAATTAGCCTTGGTAATTTACCAGGGCTAATTGTCCCGCAAAGGCATATCTAATTGGCCCCGATAATCCACTTGTGGCGTGGCTTATCGGGGATTTTGTTTCACCTGCCTCCGGTAGGCGAAGCAAAATCCCCGAGACAGCCCCGTTTCCGTCTGAAAACGGGGCTGTTTCACATGAAAACACACAGGTTTCACTGAAACTATGGGGTATATTTACTAAGGTCGCGATTTTGACCGAGATGCCGTTTTTTCATCAAAGTGTCATCTCGGTAATTTACTAAGCAAAAATCACGGCAGTGATGAGGGCATTCGTAATATTTTGGAAGTCCTAGGAAAAAATCACGAATCAATACACCATCGGTCAAATACGCCTGCAATTTGCTAGAAATCGGGAATTTACTAAAAAGTGCAAAACACAAACACTGCCGACAATAGCCAAACACTGCCGTGATAAAATACAAATCGTGAAAAAGTGCTTAAAAAAAACAGACCTGCTTTTTTATCCCGTATTTGTATAGGCATGCACGGATCCATGAGATCCGTGCATGTTTTTCAGTGGGAAGGGGGGGGGAAATGTTCTAAATTTTCAGAAAAAAAATTGCGTGGGGTCCCCCCTCTTAAGGCAAACCAGCCTCGGGCTCTTTGAGCCGATCCTGGTTGCAGAAATATGGGTGAAAAATGGACAGGGGTTCCCCCATATTTAAGCAACCAGCATCGGGCTCTGCGCCTGGTCCTGGTTCCAAAAATACGGGGGACAAAAAGAGTAGGGGTCCCCCGTATTTTTAAAAACCAGCACCGGGCTCCACTAGCTGGACAGATAATGCCACAGCCGGGGGTCACTTTTATACAGTGCCTTGCGGGCGTGGCATCAAATATCCAACTAGTCACCCCTGGCCGGGGTACCCTGGGGGAGTGGGGACCCCTTCAATCAAGGGGTCCCCCCCCAGCCACCCAAGGGCCAGGGGTGAAGCCCGAGGCTGTCCCCCCCATCCAATGGGCTGCGGATGGGGGGCTGATAGCCTTTGTGATAAGTGTTTGATATTGTTTTTAGTAGCAGTACTACAAGGCCCAGCAAGCCTCCCCCGCAAGCTGGTACTTGGAGAACCACAAGTACCAGCATGCAGCGGAAAAATGGGCCCGCTGGTACCTGTAGTACTACTACTAAAAAAATACCCCAATAAAGACATTACACACACACCTTGAAAGTATAACTTTAATACATCCATCCACACCTCCATATACACGTACTTACCTTATGTTCCCACGCAGGTCGGTCCTCTTCTCCAGTAGAATCCATGGTGTACCTGTAGAAAAAATTATACTCACATAATCCATGGTTGAAGGCTCCTCGGTAAATCCTTTTGTAATCCACGTACTTGAAAAAATAAAAAAAATGGATACCCGACCACGAACTGAAAGGGGACCCATGTTTTCACATGGGCCCCCTTTCCCCGAATGCCAGAAACCCACTCTGACTGATGTCTAAGTGGGTTTCTTCAGCTAATCAGGGAGCGCCACGTTGTGGCACCCTCCTGATCGGCTGTGTGCTCCTGTACTGTATGACAGGCAGCACACGGCAGTGTTACAATGTAGCGCCTATGCGCTCCATTGTAACCAATGGTGGGAACTTTCAGGTCAGCGGTTGACCGAAAGTGACCTCACCGCTGACCTGAAAGTTCCCACCATTGGTTACAATGGAGCGCATAGGCGCTACATTGTAACACTGCCGTGTGCTGCCTGTCATACAGTACAGGAGCACACAGCCGATCAGGAGGGTGCCACAACGTGGCGCTCCCTGATTGGCTGAAGAAACCCACTTAGACATCAGTCAGAGTGGGTTTCTGGCATTCGGGGAAAGGGGGCCTATGTGAAAACATGGGTCCCCTTTCTGTTCGTGGTCGGGTATCCGTTTTTTTATTTTTTCAAGTACGTGAATTACAAAAGGATTTACTGAGGAGCCTTCAACCATGGATTATGTGAGTATAATTTTTTCTACAGGTACACCATGGATTCTACTGGAGAAGAGGACCGACCTGCGTGGGAACATAAGGTAAGTATGTGTATATGGAGGTGTGAATGGATGTATTAAAGTTATACTTTCAAGGTGTGTGTGTAATGTCTTTATTGGGGTATTTTTTTAGTAGTAGTACTACAGGTACCAGCGGGCCCATTTTTCCGCCGCATGCTGGTACTTGTGGTTCTCCAAGTACCAGCTTGCGGGGGAGGCTTGCTGGGCCTTGTAGTACTGCTACTAAAAACAATATCAAACACTTATCACAAAGGCTATCAGCCCCCCATCCGCAGCCCATTGGATGGGGGGGACAGCCTCGGGCTTCACCCCTGGCCCTTGGGTGGCTGGGGGGGGGCCCCCTTGATTGAAGGGGTCCCCACTCCCCCAGGGTACCCCGGCCAGGGGTGACTAGTTGGATATTTGATGCCACGGCCGCAAGGCACTGTATAAAAGTGACCCCCGGCTGTGGCATTATCTGTCCAGCTAGTGGAGCCCGGTGCTGGTTTAAAAAATATGGGGGACCCCTACTCTTTTTGTCCCCCGTATTTTTGGAACCAGGACCAGGCGCAGAGCCTGAAGCTGGTTGCTTAAATATGGGGGAACCCCTGTCCATTTTTTCCCCATATTTTTGCAACCAGGATCGGATCAAAGAGCCCGAGGCTGGTTTGCCTTAGGAGGGGGGACCCCACGCAAATTTTTTTTTACATTTAAACTTTATTTATTTTTTTTACAAAGTGCACAATGAAGCCCAGCACGGATCTCTCAGATCCGGCCGAGATTCATTGTATTAAAGTCGGCAGTGTTTTACAAGTCACTCACGTAAAACACTGCCAAAAAAAACGAATGACATCGACATCGGAAAACCCGAAAATGCAGAATACTGCAGCTTAGTAAATTAGTCATAATCAATTCAAAAAGTTGCATATTTACACTTTCGATGTCATTCGTGATTGAACTTTGACCTCAAACGGGAAAACACGAATCTTAGTAAATTTTCCCCTATGTGTTTTCAGGAGATAGGTTTTTTTTATTTTTTTTACAGGCGATCAATCTGGATAGCCTGTAAAAAAAGAATTGGTGAAACATCAGAAAAAAGTCAGAAAAATGGCAGTTTTTCGGACCCGATGTTTTACCAGGGATAATTGGATATCTCCCTGGTGTGGCCATCTAACTTGCACAGGTGAGTCCATGGGACATCTGTGCCAATGCTGGCCAGAGAGATTTTGGAGGAAGCGGCATACCTTAAGAGCTGTGCCACAGGCCTTCACAATCTTAAGTACATGTTGCATTTTCTCATTTGGCCTGTTCCTGTGAATCACAAACCTTTTGCATATTGATTAATGTCTGTTCACTTGGCAACACACATCAGTAATCATACAAACATTTTCTCTTTTAAACTCTTGTTTGGCTGCCGAATTTGCGGCGGCGTCTGCCCTTCGGTTCCCTTTGGTAATATCATCATGTCCAGTCATATGAGCTTGACATTTAAGACTGCTCTTTGTGAAGGCAGTTGTGTAGCATCCAGTAGGTCTTTTGCTGCCTCTGCATGTGTAATTGGATTGCCTGTTGCCGTGAGAAAATCTTTGTTTCCAGAGCTCACCAAAATTGTGCATAACGCCAAACGCGTATATGCTGTCTGTATATATATTAAAAGTTTTTTCTTTAGCTAGTTGACCTGCTTTAGTTAAAGCTTTAAGTTCTGCCAACAGTGCTGAGTGTGGTGGTGGGAGCGGAGAGGAAAAAATAGTTTTGTGTCATCTACCACAGTGTATCCTGACTGGGTAGCCGCAGTTTCTGTTTGTCTGAGGCAACTACCATCAACCTAATGCACTTAATCAGGATTTTGAAGTGGTGTTTCTGCCATGTCGGCCCTTGAGGTAGACTGTCCATCTATATGTTTTAAACAATCATATGAGGTGTCTTGTTCTACTCCCAATTCCTCTCTCTGAAACTCAGCAGTTTCATTAACTGGTAATAGTGTTGCAGGGATCGAAACATTACACATAATGAGGGTAATGTTTGAAAGCATAATGAGGGCTAGTTCCCACAAGGCATGCAGCAGTGACATGCCTGGTCTTTTGACAGGTGAGTAGGGCTGTTACAGCATGGGGGGCATAACCTTTAACATCACAGCCCAAAACAATGTCTGATGATTTATCTACCAGTAGTGATGCTGCTATTACCCTTAGGCGAACAGGTAGACCTTTTGTCACTGGGTCTAATTGAGCACTATAGTAGATAACAGGTCTTTGTTTCCCACCATGTTATTGTGTGAGAACACATGTGGCATGGCCAAAGTATTCATGAGAAAACAGGGAGAACACTTGTAGTTAGGTAGCCCCAAGGCTGGAGCTGCTGCATGGTCATCTTTAAATTTCTTAAATGATAATGTTGTCTGGTCTGTGTGTATCAGGGGCTCAGGAACAAAGGCTTTGGTCAACTTACACAAGCATGCAGTTAGCTGAGAGTAATTAGGTATCCTGTTTCTACAGTAAACCACCATTCTAAGTAAACCTGGTTATTTTCTTTTGTTAATGGGCAACCTGATGTCCTGAATGGCTGCAATCATATCAGGAGATAGGTGTCTGAGGCCTTCATATAGGCAATGATATGCAGGAAACCTTTGTTTGACAAAGTTGTAGCTTGTCTTTTGATACCTTGTATCCATTACCAGCAAGAAACTTTAAGAGTTCTGCTGTATCTTTCAGTGATGTTTCAAAATTTGGGTAACAAAGTAACAAATCATCTACATACTGAATTTATGTAGATCCACCTGAAAAGAATAGAGCTTGCAGGTTTTGAGCAAGGGACTGTCTATAAATTGTTCGGCTATTAAAGCCACCCCTGCCCCATTCTCGTCCAGGTGTACTGTGTACCCCTTAGGTAAATGCGAAAAGGTAGTGACTGTCTGGGTGTAATGGGATAGAAAAAAGGCTGAACACAGATCAACAACTGAGAAGTGAGTGCTGTCTGTAGGGATTTGCATTAAGATTGTGGCATGGTTTAGCACCACAGGGTGTAAAGGTTCAACAATGATATTAATTGCCTTAGGTAGTGAACAAGATGATAGCTCCACCCATCCTTTTAGCAGGAAAAATGGGCGTGTTGGCTTGGCTTTTTACAAATACCCCTTGTTGTAGTAACTCTTGAATTACTGGGAACACCCCCTCTTAGCTTCAGGCTTTAAGGGATATTGTAGTCTACTAAAAATCACTGCTCCTGCTTTGAGTTTAACTCTTATTGGTGGAGAATTTAGGATTTTCCCCACATCATTGGCCCATGTACTCCACAGCTGGTCAGGAATAGTTTACAACAGTTCAGATACTTCAGGAGGGAGTATACTCAAAGGATTCAACTCCACTTTCTCTGGACAGGAGGGGTCAATGAGCAGTGCATTAGTGACCAAGGTGGCGATTCAGACCTGCAGGCATTTTTTTTTTGCAGTGCTGCGATCCAGTAGTTGCCGCCTACAGGGGGAGGGGGTAGTTGATGTGCAAGGGTGCGAACGCTTGTGCAGAGAGCTGCACAAACAAAAGTCTGTGCAGTCTCTGCACAGCTCAGGACTTACTCAGCCGCTGCGATGATCCGGCCAGGAGCTGACATCAGAAATTCTCCCTCCAAACGGCTGGAGCCGCCTGAGTTTTTCCGGACACTCCTTAGAAATGGTCAGTTGACACCCACAAACGGCTTCTTCCTGTCAATCTTCTTGTAATCACTGGTGCGATTGCTTTCTTTATTAAATTCGTCGCTGTTCAGCGATACCCGTCGCCGGCGGCCGACGCTCCTGGTCATTGCATTGCATACGCATGCGCAGTTTAGACCCGATCGCACTGCTGCAAAAAAAAAGCTAGCATGTGATCGGGTTTGAATGACCCCCCAAGTCCTGACTGGAATCTGGTACCTGCAAATATACTCCATCTGATGTACAAAATACAGTGCACACTAAATTGCACAATAAATCCCTACCCAATAAGTTTGTGGGGGTGGCAGCAGCCAGTAAAAAGGAGTGGTCACTTGTTAGGGGTCTAACCGTTACCTTTACATCTTGTGTTTCCCTTAGAGGGATAACTTTGTTAGCTACGCCTACTGCATATACTACTTTGTGGTGGGTAAAGTTACTTTTAACCTTATTCAGGCCACATTGCTAATGTGATACGACCTCATTCTCCAATGTACGCGTTCTGCGCATGCACGGCCAGGAAAATGCGATCACATCGCATTGATGTGAATGCTTCTGCCTGATTGACAGGCAGAGGCATTCACGGGGCAGCAATGTGGCATTATGGGGGTGGCAAATTGGCATTTGGGGGGCATGTTGTAAAAAATGGGGGCTGGTGTCCCTTCTTTGGCAATTGTAGCAGATAATTTCTGACTTGTCAAAATGTGGGCATATGGCACTAGTGTTCTTGTCTTTCTGTTTACTAGCTATATCACAGGTGGCTTGGGCAGCTTTGACCTGTAGGTTCATAAGCTTGGTTTCTGTATTCAGTTTCTTAGTCACCAAATTAAAGTATCTTCATAATGTACTGTACAGCAAAGGTGACCAGATGCTTTTTTACGCTATAAGGGATCGATAATGGTTAACCAAGTTTTTATCTGGGATCTACGACCTTCCAGATAACATTGGGAATAGCTCCTTGTGATCAAATACATCTTCGGTTCCCCCATAATTTTATAATTCAGTTTAAACCTAACCCAGTATTCCCTAACTGGTTCTGTTACACCTTGCTTAATCATCATTATTTTTCCCCAGTTAGGTTGGTATGGAAATTGATCTGTAAAAGCTGTCATTCATTTTTCCCATTCATCATCTAAATGATCTCTTTCTGTGTCGAATTGTGCCTTAAAATTTGGTTTCTTCCATCCTGCTTCAGTAGTGAGTTACTTGTATTCCTCAATTGTGAGTAAGGCAGTAAATAATGTGCCATGTCTCTCAGTGGCGTGCGGTGAGGTCAGTGGCTGGTGAGGCACTGCAGCCATAATGTCTGCCGAGTCCTGCCAACGACACCTACCACTGCGGAACCAATGCCCGCTACTGCCCCTGAGCCAATGCCCGCTACTGCCGCCATCCCTGAACCCCGCTACCCCCGCCACTAATGGCCACCACCCCCGCCAATGGCTTACAAAATCGCCCACCATCAACTGCACAGGCCCCCCGCCACTAATTCGCATCTCAGTCCAATACCGTCACTGCCAATGCCCGCAGCCTGCCTGCTCATAAAACTTGTGATGAGCAGGCGGCTAATATTTTGTACATTTTTATAAAATAAATATTAATGTTTGGGACTGGGAAGGGAGTGGGAGGAGGACATGAATGCAATTTTGTTGTCCAGGGCTTCCAAAACTTAATAGCGCCGTTGGTGCGGCGCTATTAAGTTAATGGAAGTCCTGGACAACAAAATAGGGAGAGGGTGACGTCAGGTAGAAGATGACAGCAGTGGGCGAGAGGTGAGAGGGTGACAGCAGTGGGTGATAGAGAGATGGTGATGTCAGGGAGAAGGTGACTGGGAGAGGGTGACGACAGGGAGAGGGTGACAGCAGTCTGTGACAGGCAGAGGGTGACACCAGTGAGAAGGTGACAGGAAGAATGCGACGCCAGGGAGAGGGTGACAGCAGCGGGTGACAGGGAGTGACGCCAGGGAGAGTGTGACAGCAGCGGGTGACAGGGAGTGACGCCAGGGAGCGGATGACAGGGAGTGATGCCAGGGAGAGGGTGACAGGGAGTGACGCCAGTGAGAGAGTGACAGCAGCGGGAGACAGGGAGTGATGCCAGGGTGTGACGCCAGGGAGATGGTGACAGCAGCGGGTGAGAGGGAGTGACACCAGGGAGAGGGTGACAGCAGCGGGTGACTGGGAGCGACGCCAGGGAGAGGGTGACAGCAGCGGGTGACAGGGAGTAATGCCTGGGAGAGGGTGACAGAAGCCGGTGACACGGAGTGACGCCAGGGAAAGGGTAACAGCAGCAGGTGAAAGGGAGTGACGCCAGGGAGAGGGTGAAAGCAGCGGGTGAGAGGGAGTGACGCCAGTGAGAGGGTGACAGGGAGTGACGCCAGGGAGGGAGTGACAGCAGCAAGTGACAGGGAGTGATGCCAGGGAAAGGGTGACAGCAGCGGGTGACAGGGAGTGACGCCAGTGAGAGGGTGACAGCAGCGGGTGACAGGGAGTGACACCAGTGAGAGGGTGATAGCAGCGGGTGAAAGGGAGTGACGCCAGTGAGAGGGTGACAGCAGCGAGTGACAGGGAGTGATGCCAGAGAGAGGGTGACAGGGAGTGACGCCAGCGAGAGGGTGACAGCGAGTGACGCCAGGGAGAGGGTGACAGGGAGTGACGCCAGGGAGAGGGTGACAGGGAGTGACGCCAGTGAGAGGGTGACAGCAGAGGGTGAGAGGGAGTGACGCCAGGGAGGGAGTGACAGCAGCGGGTGACAGGGAGTGACGCCAGTGAGAGGGTGACAGCAGAGGGTGATAGGGAGTGACGCCAGGGAGGGAGTGACAGCAGCGAGTGACAGGGAGTGACGCCAGGGAGAGGGTGACAGGGAGTGACGCCAGGGAGAGGGTGACGGCAGCGGGTGACAGGGAGTGACGCCAGGGAGATGTTGACAGCAGCGGGTGAGAGGGAGTGACGCCCGGGAGAGGGTGACAGCAGCGGGTGACTGGGAGTGACACCAGTGAGAGGGTGACAGGGAGTGACGCCAGGGAGAGGGTGACAGGGAGTGACGCCAGGGAGAGGGTGACAGGGAGTGACGCCAGTGAGAGGGTGACGGCAGCGGGTGACAGGGAGTGACGCCAGGGAGATGTTGACAGCAGCGGGTGAGAAGGAGTGACTCCAGGGAGAGGGTGACAGCAGCGGGTGAGAGGGAGTGACGCCAGGGAGAGGGTGACAGCAGCGGGTGACAGGGAGTGATGCCTGGGAGAGGGTGACATAAGCCGGTGACAGGGAGTGACGTCAGGGAAAGGGTGACAGCAGCGGGTGACAGGGAGTGACGCCTTGGGGACCAGCCTTGGGGACTTACGCGCCCCCTCACGCCTCCGATCTAAGCAACGGAATGCGACTCCCATTACCTCTACCCCTGTAGCTGCACTGCACTCACCTGTGACACCTGTGGGTACCCGCATCCAGGTTCTCCACCGGGCTGTGATCCGACAGTCCAGTGATGGCTCCCAGGGCTTCTCCAGTACTTTGCAGCTGGGGGGGGGGGGGGGGGGGGCACCGCAGGTAATAAGCAAAAGCTTCACCGCCACCCGGAATTGGGCGCATGATCACGGTGCACTCCCCGTCCGTGGAACACTGTCAGCACTCAGAATCATGCAGCTGCTGGTGGAGAGTATGAAGGAGAGGAAGAGAGTTTCACTGCTGAGCGCCGCGCAACCTGACCGCACATGTTTCATGAGAGGCCGGGCTATTTCTACTGCACTCCTATGTGCGCCGGGGCTTTCGGCCTGATCTGCTGGAGGTGAGCGGCGGAGCTGCAGTGGCGGAGTGGGAACGTGGTGGGATGGGGCGGGAGCCGAGTAAATCATTAAAAAAAAAGTAATCGGTTGCAGCGGCGTGACGGGTGCAGGGGAGCAGCGGGACCCACAGGTATCTTGGGCCCCGTAGCAGCCGCTTCCCCTGCACCTATGGTAGTTACTCTGGAACTGTCCCTGAATACACTTCCCTGGTCCGGCAGCGCATCTGCCATTGTGCAGGGGGACAGGCTGCGGGATGGGTTAGGGGACAGGCGGGCGGGGACGGCCACATAGTCACTAAATGACAGGGGGTATGTTCCTTGGTGCCCCCCTCCCCAAATCGACCACTGACCAATCAGCAACCTGACTAAGTGACAGGGGCGTGCTTTCATATGGGCTGAAAGCACGCCCCTGTCAAAGCGGCACTTGTACTATGTGCCGCTTACAGGGATTTTTTCAATGGGTTTTCTCTGCTCGATGCTCGGCCCCGCCCCCCGCTTCCGGCCCTTTAACACAAACAGCGGGAGGCACCGAGAGCAGTGCCTCCGAAACCCTTTTAAAAGTGTTTTTTAAAAGGATAATAATGATTTAAATAATATAAAGGCTGAAGAAGATACATATGACACAGAATGTATCATAAGTATCTTCTTTGTATTATTTTAATCATTGATCGCAGGGGAGGCACTGCCTCCCCTGCCTCCCCTGACTGCACGTCCCTGAATTGTCTCTATGTGTTGGAAAGTGTGTCTTGTATAGCCTTTTAAATTTGTTATTAACTTCTGCTGGCTTTTTCCTGTATCGTGCTAGTTTAGTGCAAATTTGGTTTGACTCAACTTTTGTCTAGGGAACATATATGGACCACTGTGCACTCTGGGGGTCATTCCAAGTTGATCGCTAGCTGCCATTGGGGGTAATTCTGAGTTGATCGCAGCAGCAAGTTTTTTAGCAATTGGGCAAAACCATGTGCACTGCAGGGGGGCAGATATAACATGTGCAGAGAGAGTTAGATTTGGATGGGTTATTTTTAGAGATGAGCGGGTTCGGTTCCTCGGAATCCGAACCCGCCCGAACTTCATGATTTTTTACACGGATCCGAGCGACTCGGATCTTCCCGCCTTGCTCGGTTAACCCGAGCGCGCCCGAACGTCATCATGACGCTGTCGGATTCTCGCGAGGCTCGGATTCTATCGCGAGACTCGGATTCTATATAAGGAGCCGCGCGTCGCCGCCATTTTACACGTGCATTGAGATTGAAATAGATACTTAGGAGAGTGAGAGTGAGACAGTGACACTTCATTTACTGGAGCTTAGGAGGAGTACTCAGACAGAGAGTGCAGAATTTTGCTGATAGTATTAGTTAGTTATACTAGTGACAGAGTGAGACAGTGACACTTCATTTACTGGAGCTTAGGAGGAGTACTCAGACAGAGACAGAGTGCAGAATTTTGCTGATAGTATTAGTTAGTTATACTAGTAGTGACTGACCAGTGACCACCAGTGCAGTTTTTTATATTATTTAATATAATCCGTTCTCTGCCTGAAAAAACGATACACAGTGACTCAGTCACATACCATATCTGTGCTCAGCCCAGTGTGCTGCTGCATCATCTATGTATAATATCTGACTGTGCTCACACAGCTTAATTGTGGGGGAGACTGGGGAGCAGTTAGGTTATAGCAGGAGCCAGGAGTACATATTAAAATTAAACAGTGCACACTTTTTTTCTGCAGGAGTGCCACTGCCAGTGTGACTGACCAGTGACCTGACCACCAGTATATAGTATACTATATTGTATTGTGAATGTCTGCCTGTAAAAGTTAAACACATGTCGTGTGACTTGTGTGGTGTTTTTTTATTCTATAAAATAAAAAACTCATTCTGCTGACAGACAGTGTCCAGCAGGTCCGTCATTATATAATATATACCTGTCCGGCTGCAGTAGTGATATATATATATTTTTTATATCATTATTTATCATCCAGTCGCAGCAGACACAGTACGGTAGTTCACGGCTGTAGCTACCTCTGTGTCGGCACTCGGCAGTCCATCCATAATTGTATACCACCTACCCGTGGTTTTTTTTTTCTTTCTTCTTTATGCATACTACATCTCATTATCATCCAGTCTATATTAGCAGCAGACACAGTACAGTACGGTAGTCCACGGCTGTAGCTACCTCTGTGTCGGCACTCGGCAGTCCGTCCATAATTGTATACCACCTACCCGTGGTTTTTTTTTCTTTCTTCTTTATACATACTACATCTCATTATCAACCAGTCTATATTAGCAGCAGACACAGTACAGTACGGTAGTCCACGGCTGTAGCTACCTCTGTGTCGGCACTCGGCAGTCCGTCCATAATTGTATACCACCTACCCGTGGTTTTTTTTTCTTTCTTCTTTATACATACTACATCTCATTATCATCCAGTCTATATTAGCAGCAGACACAGTACAGTACGGTAGTCCACGGCTGTAGCTACCTCTGTGTCGGCACTCGGCAGTCCGTCCATAATTGTATACCACCTACCCGTGGTTTTTTTTTTCTTTCTTCTTTATACATACTACATCTCATTATCAACCAGTCTATATTAGCAGCAGACACAGTACGGTAGTCCACGGCTGTAGCTACCTCTGTGTCGGCACTCGGCAGTCCATCCATAATTGTATACCACCTACCCGTGGTTTTTTTTTCTTTCTTCTTTATACATACTACATCTCATTATCATCCAGTCTATATTAGCAGCAGACACAGTACAGTACGGTAGTCCACGGCTGTAGCTACCTCTGTGTCGGCACTCGGCAGTCCGTCCATAATTGTATACCACCTACCCGTGTTTTTTTTTTTCTTTCTTCTTTATACATACTACATCTCATTATCAACCAGTCTATATTAGCAGCAGACACAGTACGGTAGTCCACGGCTGTAGCTACCTCTGTGTCGGCACTCGGCAGTCCATCCATAATTGTATACCACCTACCCGTGGTTTTTTTTTCTTTCTTCTTTATACATACTACATCTCATTATCATCCAGTCTATATTAGCAGCAGACACAGTACAGTACGGTAGTCCACGGCTGTAGCTACCTCTGTGTCGGCACTCGGCAGTCCATCCATAATTGTATACCACCTACCCGTGGTTTTTTTTTTCTTTCTTCTTTATACATACTACATCTCATTATCAACCAGTCTATATTAGCAGCAGACACAGTACGGTAGTCCACGGCTGTAGCTACCTCTGTGTCGGCACTCGGCAGTCCATCCATAATTGTATACCACCTACCCGTGGTTTTTTTTTCTTTCTTCTTTATACATACTACATCTCATTATCATCCAGTCTATATTAGCAGCAGACACAGTACAGTACGGTAGTCCACGGCTGTAGCTACCTCTGTGTCGGCACTCGGCAGTCCATCCATAATTGTATACCACCTACCCGTGGTTTTTTTTTCTTTCTTCTTTATACATACTACATCTCATTATCATCCAGTCTATATTAGCAGCAGACACAGTACAGTACGGTAGTCCACGGCTGTAGCTACCTCTGTGTCGGCACTCGGCAGTCCGTCCATAATTGTATACCACCTACCCGTGGTTTTTTTTTTCTTTCTTCTTTATACATACTACATCTCATTATCAACCAGTCTATATTAGCAGCAGACACAGTACGGTAGTCCACGGCTGTGGCTACCTCTGTGTCGGCACTCGGCAGTCCATCCATAATTGTATACCACCTACCCGTGGTTTTTTTTCTTTCTTCTTTATACATACTACATCTCATTATCAACCAGTCTATATTAGCAGCAGACACAGTACGGTAGTCCACGGCTGTAGCTACCTCTGTGTCGGCACTCGGCAGTCCATCCATAATTGTATACCACCTACCCGTGGTTTTTTTTTCTTTCTTCTTTATACATACTACATCTCATTATCAACCAGTCTATATTAGCAGCAGACACAGTACAGTACGGTAGTCCACGGCTGTAGCTACCTCTGTGTCGGCACTCGGCAGTCCATCCATAATTGTATACTAGTATCCATCCATCTCCATTGTTTACCTGAGGTGCCTTTTAGTTGTGCCTATTAAAATATGGAGAACAAAAATGTTGAGGTTCCAAAATTAGGGAAAGATCAAGATCCACTTCCACCTCGTGCTGAAGCTGCTGCCACTAGTCATGGCCGAGACGATGAAATGCCAGCAAAATCGTCTGCCAAGGCCGATGCCCAATGTCATAGTACAGAGCATGTCAAATCCAAAACACCAAATATCAGTAAAAAAAGGACTCCAAAACCTAAAATAAAATTGTCGGAGGAGAAGCATAAACTTGCCAATATGCCATTTACCACACGGAGTGGCAAGGAACGGCTGAGGCCCTGGCCTATGTTCATGGCTAGTGGTTCAGCTTCACATGAGGATGGAAGCACTCAGCCTCTTGCTAGAAAACTGAAAAGACTCAAGCTGGCAAAAGCACCGCAAAGAACTGTGCGTTCTTCGAAATCCCAAATCCACAAGGAGAGTCCAATTGTGTCGGTTGCGATGCCTGACCTTCCCAACACTGGACGTGAAGAGCATGCGCCTTCCACCATTTGCACGCCCCCTGCAAGTGCTGGAAGGAGCACCCGCAGTCCAGTTCCTGATAGTCAGATTGAAGATGTCAGTGTTGAAGTACACCAGGATGAGGAGGATATGGGTGTTGCTGGCGCTGGGGAGGAAATTGACCAGGAGGATTCTGATGGTGAGGTGGTTTGTTTAAGTCAGGCACCCGGGGAGACACCTGTTGTCCGTGGGAGGAATATGGCCGTTGACATGCCTGGTGAAAATACCAAAAAAATCAGCTCTTCGGTGTGGAAGTATTTCACCAGAAATGCGGACAACATTTGTCAAGCCGTGTGTTCCCTTTGTCAAGCTGTAATAAGTAGGGGTAAGGACGTTAACCACCTCGGAACATCCTCCCTTATACGTCACCTGCAGCGCATTCATAATAAGTCAGTGACAAGTTCAAAAACTTTGGGCGACAGCGGAAGCAGTCCACTGACCAGTAAATCCCTTCCTCTTGTAACCAAGCTCACGCAAACCACCCCACCAACTCCCTCAGTGTCAATTTCCTCCTTCCCCAGGAATGCCAATAGTCCTGCAGGCCATGTCACTGGCAATTCTGACGAGTCCTCTCCTGCCTGGGATTCCTCCGATGCATCCTTGCGTGTAACGCCTACTGCTGCTGGCGCTGCTGTTGTTGCTGCTGGGAGTCGATGGTCATCCCAGAGGGGAAGTCGTAAGCCCACTTGTACTACTTCCAGTAAGCAATTGACTGTCCAACAGTCCTTTGCGAGGAAGATGAAATATCACAGCAGTCATCCTGCTGCAAAGCGGATAACTGAGGCCTTGACAACTATGTTGGTGTTAGACGTGCGTCCGGTATCCGCCGTTAGTTCACAGGGAACTAGACAATTTATTGAGGCAGTGTGCCCCCGTTACCAAATACCATCTAGGTTCCACTTCTCTAGGCAGGCGATACCGAGAATGTACACGGACGTCAGAAAAAGACTCACCAGTGTCCTAAAAAATGCAGTTGTACCCAATGTCCACTTAACCACGGACATGTGGACAAGTGGAGCAGGGCAGGGTCAGGACTATATGACTGTGACAGCCCACTGGGTAGATGTATGGACTCCCGCCGCAAGAACAGCAGCGGCGGCACCAGTAGCAGCATCTCGCAAACGCCAACTCTTTCCTAGGCAGGCTACGCTTTGTATCACCGCTTTCCAGAATACGCACACAGCTGAAAACCTCTTACGGCAACTGAGGAAGATCATCGCGGAATGGCTTACCCCAATTGGACTCTCCTGTGGATTTGTGGCATCGGACAACGCCAGCAATATTGTGTGTGCATTAAATATGGGCAAATTCCAGCACGTCCCATGTTTTGCACATACCTTGAATTTGGTGGTGCAGAATTTTTTAAAAAACGACAGGGGCGTGCAAGAGATGCTGTCGGTGGCCAGAAGAATTGCGGGACACTTTCGGCGTACAGGCACCACGTACAGAAGACTGGAGCACCACCAAAAACTACTGAACCTGCCCTGCCATCATCTGAAGCAAGAAGTGGTAACGAGGTGGAATTCAACCCTCTATATGCTTCAGAGGTTGGAGGAGCAGCAAAAGGCCATTCAAGCCTATACAATTGAGCACGATATAGGAGGTGGAATGCACCTGTCTCAAGTGCTGTGGAGAATGATTTCAACGTTGTGCAAGGTTCTGATGCCCTTTGAACTTGCCACACGTGAAGTCAGTTCAGACACTGCCAGCCTGAGTCAGGTCATTCCCCTCATCAGGCTTTTGCAGAAGAAGCTGGAGACATTGAAGGAGGAGCTAACACGGAGCGATTCCGCTAGGCATGTGGGACTTGTGGATGGAGCCCTTAATTCGCTTAACAAGGATTCACGGGTGGTCAATCTGTTGAAATCAGAGCACTACATTTTGGCCACCGTGCTCGATCCTAGATTTAAAACCTACCTTGGATCTCTCTTTCCGGCAGACACAAGTCTGCTGGGGTTGAAAGACCTGCTGGTGAGAAAATTGTCAAGTCAAGCGGAACGCGACCTGTCAACATCTCCTCCTTCACATTCTCCCGCAACTGGGGGTGCGAGGAAAAGGCTCAGAATTCCGAGCCCACCCGCTGGCGGTGATGCAGGGCAGTCTGGAGCGACTGCTGATGCTGACATCTGGTCCGGACTGAAGGACCTGACAACGATTACGGACATGTCGTCTACTGTCACTGCATATGATTCTCTCAACATTGAAAGAATGGTGGAGGATTATATGAGTGACCGCATCCAAGTAGGCACGTCACACAGTCCGTACTTATACTGGCAGGAAAAAGAGGCAATTTGGAGGCCCTTGCACAAACTGGCTTTATTCTACCTAAGTTGCCCTCCCACAAGTGTGTACTCCGAAAGAGTGTTTAGTGCCGCCGCTCACCTTGTCAGCAATCGGCGTACGAGGTTACATCCAGAAAATGTGGAGAAGATGATGTTCATTAAAATGAATTATAATCAATTCCTCCGCGGAGACATTGACCAGCAGTAATTGCCTCCACAAAGTACACAGGGAGCTGAGATGGTGGATTCCAGTGGGGACGAATTGATAATCTGTGAGGAGGGGGATGTACACGGTGATATATCGGAGGATGATGATGAGGTGGACATCTTGCCTCTGTAGAGCCAGTTTGTGCAAGGAAAGATTAATTGCTTCTTTTTTGGGGGGGGTCCAAACCAACCCGTCATATCAGTCACAGTCGTGTGGCAGACCCTGTCACTGAAATGATGGGTTGGTTAAAGTGTGCATGTCCTGTTTATACAACATAAGGGTGGGTGGGAGGGCCCAAGGACAATTCCATCTTGCACCTCTTTTTTCTTTTATTTTTCTTTGCGTCATGTGCTGTTTGGGGAGGGTTTTTTGGAAGGGCCATCCTGCGTGACACTGCAGTGCCACTCCTAGATGGGCCCGGTGTTTGTGTCGGCCACTAGGGTCGCTTATCTTACTCACACAGTCAGCTACCTCATTGCGCCTCTTTTTTTCTTTGCGTCATGTGCTGTTTGGGGAGGGTTTTTTGGAAGGGACATCCTGCGTGACACTGCAGTGCCACTCCTAGATGGGCCCGGTGTTTGTGTCGGCCACTAGGGTCGCTTATCTTACTCACACAGTCAGCTACCTCATTGCGCCTCTTTTTTTCTTTGCGTCATGTGCTGTTTGGGGAGGGTTTTTTGGAAGGGACATCCTGCGTGACACTGCAGTGCCACTCCTAGATGGGCCCGGTGTTTGTGTCGGCCACTAGGGTCGCTTATCTTACTCACACAGTCAGCTACCTCATTGCGCCTCTTTTTTTCTTTGCGCCATGTGCTGTTTGGGGAGGGTTTTTTGGAAGGGCCATCCTGCGTGACACTGCAGTGCCACTCCTAGATGGGCCCGGTGTTTGTGTCGGCCACTAGGGTCGCTTATCTTACTCACACAGTCAGCTACCTCATTGCGCCTCTTTTTTTCTTTGCGTCATGTGCTGTTTGGGGAGGGTTTTTTGGAAGGGACATCCTGCGTGACACTGCAGTGCCACTCCTAGATGGGCCCGGTGTTTGTGTCGGCCACTAGGGTCGCTTATCTTACTCACACAGTCAGCTACCTCATTGCGCCTCTTTTTTTCTTTGCGTCATGTGCTGTTTGGGGAGGGTTTTTTGGAAGGGCCATCCTGCGTGACACTGCAGTGCCACTCCTAGATGGGCCCGGTGTTTGTGTCGGCCACTAGGGTCGCTTATCTTACTCACACAGTCAGCTACCTCATTGCGCCTCTTTTTTTCTTTGCGTCATGTGCTGTTTGGGGAGGGTTTTTTGGAAGGGACATCCTGCGTGACACTGCAGTGCCACTCCTAGATGGGCCCGGTGTTTGTGTTGGCCACTAGGGTCGCTTATCTTACTCACACAGCGACCTCGGTGCAAATTTTAGGACTAAAAATAATATTGTGAGGTGTGAGGTATTCAGAATAGACTGAAAATGAGTGTAAATTATGGTTTTTGAGGTTAATAATACTTTGGGATCAAAATGACCCCCAAATTCTATGATTTAAGCTGTTTTTTAGGGTCTTTTGAAAAAAACACCCGAATCCAAAACACACCCGAATCCGACAAAAAAAATTCAGTGAGGTTTTGCCAAAACGCGGTCGAACCCAAAACACGGCCGCGGAACCGAACCCAAAACCAAAACACAAAACCCGAAAAATTTCCGGCGCTCATCTCTAGTTATTTTGTTTCTGTGCAGGGTAAATACTGGCTGCTTTATTTTTACACTGCAATTTAGATTGCAGATTGAACACACCACACCCAAATCTAACTCTCTCTGCACATGTTATATCTGCCCCCCCCCTGCAGTGCACATGGTTTTGTCCAACTGCTACCAAAATTCCTGCTGCGATCAACTTGGAATTACCCCCATTGTTCACTGCGTAGCGATCAGTGTAAAAAACGGCTAATCTGCGCATGTGTATGCACTGCAATGCGCACGCGCAACATACGGGTACAAAGAGAATTGTGGTTTTGCACAGGTTCAGTCGCACTGGCGGCCGCAAGAAAAGTGACAGGAAGGGTGCATTTCTGGGTGGCAACTGACCATTTTCAGAGAGTGTTTGGAAAAATGCAGGCGTGTCAGGGAAAACGCAGGCGTGGCTGGGCGAACGCTGGGCAGGTGTGTGACGTCAAAAGCCGTCCCACCAACGTTAGAATCAACGCACATGAAGAGTTTATCCAGAGCTGGTCTTGTTTTGCACAAAATGTTTTTGCAGGCGCTCTGCTGCACAAGCGTTCACACTTCTGCAAAGCAAAAATACACTCCCCAGTGGGCGGCGACAATGCGGTTGCACGGCTGCTAAAAACTGCTAGCGAACGAACAACTCAGAATGACCCCCTCTGATCCGTAGTTATCAGAAGTAATTCCAGAATTGGTTTGCTCTGGGTTGTTGTGCTATGGGTGCCAGAGGTCAGTAGCGGATCTTGCCACAGGCAAGCAGGACTTTTGCCTGGGGCGCCGTCTTCCGGAGGGCGCCGCACCATGGCAAGATCCACTACTGCTGTGCCCTCCGCTGCCCGCTGTGTCCCCCGGCTGTGTCCCCCTGTGAAGGGAACTAGACGCGTAGCATCTAGTTTCCCTTCATGGAGAGGACCTTTGCTGTGCGGTGCGCGATGACGTAACTGACCACGCTCCCTGTATGAAGCCATGCCCCTATGCACTGCCCGGGGCACAAAAAGGGCTGTCACCTGCCCTGCCAGAGGTAATAATGTCCGATGAGTGTACGTCAGAGTAGTGTGGTCCTATTTTTGGTGTTTAAGCTGTGCAAGGTACTAAGTTCCACTATTTGTTTTTGTACATGCTGTGTTTGACAAAGTCTCCATTCTCATTAGTATATGTAGTGACATATGTATCAGTGGAGGAGTCATGTATATATAATCCATTATCACACTGATCCCCAAGATATCTGTCCAGGTCCACTGTTCAAATTCCATCTTTCCCTACAAAATAAGTACCCTGTGCTTGTCTGGGGGTTTACTAGTAACCTTCTACCCTTTGAGGGGTGCTTAGGTAGAGGGGTACTAGGAGTCTACTTGTTGGTCAGCACCATTGGGAGCACCAGTTCTAATGGATCTGGACTTTTTGGTTCTATTATTCTAACTGGCATGGTTTGTGTTGCTTGAGGGGGGACATGCTTGGTTTGTAATTGCAATGTTCCCTTTTCATCCATTTGGAATGACATCTGTGCAACGTAGGCTGGTGTTGGGGTAACAGTAGATGCCTCCAGCCATAATGTATAAGATTTCCACTCTTCCCTTTTCCTTAATATACATCTTAATTCTTTCCATTTTCCCTATTATCTGTATGTCAGGTTATTTTGCATGCCATCTCCTGAGAAATTTCACAGCCATGCTCCCATGTTTCTAAAACATCACACACACACACACACACACATACAAAAAGGCCACACTCTCGCCTTAAATGCAAATTGCTAGGATAGCTTTCTGTGGAGCGATACATATATATACATATCCTCCTAGGTACAAAAATATAAAATCAGGAGTTCACTCACCAGTCTTCTCAATGTGTTTTTATTAGAGATGTGTGGCGGGCACTTTCTGTGTTTTGTGTTTTGGTTCTGGTTCCATGTTTGTGTTTTGGATCTGGATTGGTTTTGCCAAAACCACACTTTCATGTTTTGGTTTTGGATCTATATGATTTTTGATAAAAACATAAATACAGCAAAAAACACAGAATTTGGGGGTAATTTTGATCCTACTGTATTATTAACCTCAATAACATTCATTTCCACTAATTTCCAGTCTATTCTGAACACCTCACACCTCACAATATTGTTTTTAGGCCAAAAGGTTGCACCGAGGTGGCTGGATGACTAAGCTAAGCGACAAAAGTGTGCGGCACAAACACCTGGTCCACCTAGGAGTGGCACTGCAGTGTCAGACAGGATGACAGATTTAAAAAATAGGCCCCAAACAGCACATGATGCAAAGAAGAAAAAGAGGTGCAATTAGGTAGCTGGATGGCTAAGCTAAGCAACACAAGTGTGCGGCACAAACACCTTGCCCATCTAGGAGTGGCACTGCAATGGCAGACAGGATGGCACGTAAGAAAACTAGGCCCCAAACAGCACATCATGCAAAGAAGAAAAAGAGGTGTAATGAGGTAGCTCTATGACTAAGCTAAGTGACACAAGTGTGCGGCACAAACAACATGGGACGTGCTGAAATTTGCCTCGATGTAACACACGCACAATATTGGTGGCACAGGAGAGCGTACCCCGAAACCACACACACACACACACACACACACACACACACACACACACACAGCAAAGCCTGCAAAATTAATTTGGATAATAATAACCCTTTTATTTGGAGCTATTATAATAATATGCAGCACAGGCGAGCGTAACCCTACACCATACAGGGCAAACCCTGTAAAAATTATTTGGATAAATAATATACAGCACAGGACACCACCACTGGACTTATGGCAGCACAAGACACCACCACTGGACTGATGCAGCACAAGACAGCACCACTGGACTGGACTTATACGGCAGTACCCCTGGACTTATACGGCAGTACCCCTGGAGTTGTACGGCAGAGTCAGACAGGATAGCATTTTAAAAAACTTAGTCCCCAAAAAGCACATGATGCAAAGAAGAAAAAGAGGTGCAAGATGGAATTGTCCTTGAGCTTTCCCACCCACCCTTATGTTGTATAAACAGGACATGCACACTTTAACAAACCAATAATTTCACCGACAGGGTCTGCCACATGACGGTGGCTGAAATGACTGGTTTGTTTGGGCCCCCACCAAAAAAGAAGCAATCAATCTCTCCTTGCACAAACTGGCTACAGAGGCAAGATATCGACCTCATCCTCATCCTCCGATTCCTCACCCCTTTCACTGTGTACATCCTCCTCCTCACAGATTATTTATTCGTCCCCACTGGAATCCACCATCACAGGTCCCTGTGTACTTTCTGGAGGCAATTGCTGGTAAAGGTCTTCCCAGAGGAATTTATAATTCATTCGGATAAATATCACCTACTCCACATTTTGTGGAAGTAACCTCCTACGCCGATCGCTGACAATGTTACTGGCTGCACTAAACACTCTTTTGGAGTACACACTGGAGGAGGGGGGCAACTTAGGTAAAATAAAGCCAGTTTGTGCAAGGGCAACCAAATTGACTCTTTTTCCTGCCAGTATACATACGGACTGTCTGACATGCCTACTTGGATGCTGTCACTAATATAATTCTCCACCATTCTTTCATTGGTGACAGAATCATATGCAGTGACAGTAGACATGTCAGTAATCGTTGGCAGGTCCTTCAGTCTGGACCAGATGTCAGCACTCGCTCCTGCATCACCGCCAGCACCTGGGCTAGGAAATCTTATCCTTTTCCTTGTAGCCCCAGTTGCAGGAGAAAATGAATGAGGAACTGTTGACGGGTCACGTTCCGCTTGAGTTGACTATTTTCTCACCAGCAGGTCTTTGAACCTCTGCAGACTTGTGTCTGCCGGAAAAAGAGATACACCATAGGCTTTAAACCTAGGATCGAGCACGGTGGCCAAAATGTAGTGCTCTGATTTCAACAGATTGACCACCCTTGAATCCTGGCAAAGCGAATGAAGGGCTCCATAAACAAGTCCCACATACTATGCGGAATCGCTCAATCTTAGCTCCTCCTTCAATATCTCCAGCTGCTCCTGCAAAAGCCTGATGAGGGGAATGACCTGACTCATGCTGGCAGTGTCTGAACTGACTTCACGTGTGGCAAGTTCGAAGGGTTGGAGAACCTTCCACAAGACAGAAATCATTCTCCACTGTGCTTGAGTCAGGTGCATTCCCCCTCCTTTGCCTATATTGAAGGTGGATGTATAGGCTTGAATGGTCTTTTGCTGCTCCTCCATCCTCTGAAGCATATAGAGTGCTGAATTCCACCTCGTTACCACCTCTTGCTTCAGGTGATGGCGGGGCAGGTTCAGGAGTGTTTGCTGGCGCTCCAGTTTTCGGCACATGGTGGCTGAATGTTGAAAGTGGCCTGCAATTTTTTTGCCCACTGACAGCATCTCCTGCACGCCCCTGTCATTTTTCTAAAAATTCTGCACCATCAAATTAATTGTATGTGCAAAACATGGGACGTGCTGGAATTCGCCCAGATGTAATATACGCACAATATTGGTGGCATTGGTGGGATTATCAAAAATCCCCAGGAGAGTCTAATTGGGGTAAGCCATTGCGCGATGATGTCCCTCAGATTTCGTAAGAGGTTGTCAGCGGAGTGCCTCTTACGGAAAGCAGTGATACATAGCGTAGCCTGCCTAGGAACGAGTTGGCGTTTACGAGATGCTGCTACTGGTGCCGCTGCTGTTGTTGCTGCGGGAGGCAATACATCTACCCAGTGGGCTGTCACAGTCATATAGTCCTTAGTCTGCCCTGTTCCACTTGTCCACATGTCCGTGGTTAAGTGGACAGTGGGTACAACTGCATTTTTTTGGACACTGAAGGCACTTTTTCTGACGTCTCTGTACATTATCGGTATCGCCTGCCTAGTGAAGTGGAATAGATGGGATTTGGTACCGGGCGGAGACACTACCTCCTTCAATTCTCCAAGTCCCACTGAACTAATGGCGGATACTGGATGCATGTCTAGCACCAACATAGCTGTCAAGGCCTCAGTTATCCACTTTGCAACAGGATGACTGCTGTCATATTTCATCTTCCACACAAAGGACTGTTGGACAGTCAATTGCTTACTGGAATTAGTACAAGTGGTCTTCCGACTTCCCCACTGGGATGACGATCGACTCCCAGCAGCAACAACAGCAGCGGCAGCAACAGCAGCAGTAGGCATACCACCCAAGGATCCTATGAAGGATGGTTAGGAGACTCCACAGTCTTGCCAGTGACATGGCCTGCAGGACTACTGACGTTCAGGACTGAGGAGGAAGTTTACGTTGAGGGAGTTTGTGGTGTGGCTTGCAGGAGCTTGGGTACAAGAGGAAGAAGGGATTTAGTTGTCAGTGGACTGCTTACGCTCTTACCCAAAGTTTCACAACTTGACACTGACTTCTGATAAAAGTGCAGCAGGTGACGTATAAGGGAGGATGTTCCTAGGTGGTAAACGGCCTTACCCCTACTTATTACAGATTGACAGAGGCAACACACGGCTTGACACCTGTTGTCTGGATTTGTGGAGAAATAATTCCACACCGAAGAGGTGGCTTTTTTGGTATTTTGCCCAGGCATCACAATGGGCTTATTTATCCCATGGACAACAGGTGTCTTCCCCGGTGCCTCATTTAAACAGACCACATCACCATCAGAATCCTCTTCGTCAACTTCCTCCTCAGCGCCAGCAACACCCACATCCTCATCCTGGTGTACTGCAACAGTGACATCTTCAATTTGAATATCAGAAACTGGACTGTGGGTGCTACTTCCAGCACTTGCAGAGGGCGTGCAAATGCTGGAAGGAGCCACCCGTCCAGTGTTGGGAAGGTCAGGCATCGCAACCGCCGACACACTTGGACTCTCCTTGGGGATTTGTGATACCATCTTAGAACACACAGTTCTTTGCTGTGCTTTTGCCAGCTTAACGCTTAGCATTTTTCTAGAGGGAGTATGAGGGCTTCCATCATTATATGAAGCTGAACCACTAGTCATGAAAATAGGCCAGGTCCTTAGCCGTCCCTTGCCACTCCATGTCATAAATGGCATATTGGCAAGTTTACATTTCTTCTCAGAGCATTTCAATTTATTTTTTTGGGTCTTTTACTGAACTTTGGTTTTTGGATTTTACATGCCCTCTACTATCACATTGGGCATCGGCCTTGGCAGATGACGTTGATGGCATTTAATTGTGTATGTCATGACTAATGGCAGCAGCTTCAGCACTAGGAGGAAGTGGTTCTTGATCTTTCCCTATGTTATCTTCCAAATTTTTGTTCTCCAATATTTTTCTGAAGTTATATAACAATATGCAGTACAGTAGAGTGTACCTCTACACCACTCAGGGCAATGTGAAAATTATTTGGATTAAATATTAATAACCCCTTTATTTGGAATAAATGATATACAGCACAGGACAGCACCACTGAATTTATATGGCAGCACCACTGGACTGGATTTATACAGCAGTACCACTGGAATTATACGGAAGTGCCACTGGACTTATACGGCAGTACCACTGGACTGGATTTATACGGCAGTATCACTGGACTTATACGACAGTACCACTGGAATTATACGGCAGTATCACTGGAATTATACGGCAGTACCACTGGACTGGATTTATACGGCAGTATCACTGGATTTATACGCCAGTACCACTGGAATTATTCGGTAGTATCACTGGAATTATACGGCAGTACCACTGGAAATATACGGCAGTACTACTGGACTGGATTTATACGGCAGTATCACTGGACTTATACGCCAGTACCACTGGAATTATACGGCAGTATCACAGGAATTATACGGCAGTATCACTGGAATTATACAGCAGTACCACTGGATTTATACAGCAGTAACACTGGACAGGATTTATACGGTAGTATCACTGGATTTATATGCTAGTACCACTGGAATTATACAGCAGTATCACTGGAATTATATGGCAGTACCAATGGATTTATACGGCAGTACCACTCGACTGGATTTATACGGCAGTATCACTGGACTTAAACGCCAGTACCACTGGAATTATATGGCAGTTTCACTGGAATTATACAGCAGTACCACTGGACTTATACGGCAGTACCACTGGACTGGATATATATGGCAGTATCACTGGACTTATACGCCATTACCACTGGATTTATATGGCAGTACCATTGGACATATATGGCAGTATCACTGGACTGGATTTATATGGCAGTATCACTGGACTGGATTTATACGCCAGTACAACTGGATTTATACGGCAGTACTAATGGACATATACGGCAGTATCACTAGATTTATACGGCAGTACCACTGACATATACGACAGTATCACTGGACTGGATTTATATGCCAGTACCACCAGATTTATATGGCAGTACCACTGGACATATACGGCAGTATCACTGGATTTATATGGCAGTACCACTGGACATATACAGCAGTATCACTGGACTGGATTTATTCACCAGTACCACTGGATTTATACGGCATTACCAGTGGACATATACGGCAGTATCACTGGACATATATGGCTGTATCGCTGGATCTATACGACAGTACCGCTCGAAATATATGGCAGTATCACTGGACATATACGGCAGTATCAATGGACTGGATTTATACGCCAGTAACACTGGACATTTACGGCAGTGCCACTGAAATTACAGTATATGGCAGTACCACTGGAAATATACGGCAGTATCACTGGACTGGATTTATACACCAGTACTACTGGATTATTATTTTTTTTGAGAAAATTTTTTTATTCATTTTTATCGTTTAACAACACATTTGCAAAGCAGAAGATACATTCAACAAATAAGAGCACACACCATGCTCGATTACAATGTAACAATAACAATGTATCTGCACGAAAATGGTAAAGGTGGTGAAACAGATCAATCAAGGAGGTATGCCTGAGCGTATAGAACCACGAAAGGGTGGCAGTAGGCAAATAAGAAAACCAGTGAAGGGCAAAGGAATACCTCTCATTGAAACAACAACATGAAATACAAGATGGAAAAGAAATATAAGATAGCAGAGAGAAGAAGAGAGAAGGAGGGAGGGAAAGACGGGGGGGGGGGGGAATAGCCGGGTGGTCCCAAGTGCCAGAGCTATGCATTAGGGTAATACTGATTGAACATGAGTACGGAGTGACAGAACCCATAAGCATAAACATAACTCATAGTATATTGGGGATAATTCCAAGTTGATCGCAGCAGGACATTTTTTAGCAATTGGGCAAAACCATGTGCACTGCAGGGGGGAGCAGATATAACATTTGCAGAGAGCATTAGATTTGGGTGGGTTATTTTGTTTCTGTGCAGGGTAAATACTGGCTGCTTTATTTTTACACTGCAATTTAGATTGCAGATTGAACTCACACCACCCAAATCTAACTCTCTCTGCAAATGTTATATCTGCCTCCCCTGCAGTGCACATGGTTTTGCCCAATTGCTAACAAAGTTCCTGCTGCGATCAACTCAGAATTACCCCCCATTATATGGTAGCTAATGGTGGTTCAGCACCAACATATGCCGTCCAAGGAGTCCAAGTTGCAATAAAGTGGAGAGGGGTGTCATGAAGTACTGCTGTGATACGTTCTAGCCTATAGGTTTGCCAAATAGCTTTTATGGTGGCAGGAACAGTAGGGGGCAATATAGATTTCCAGTTAGCTGCAATCTGGCATTTAGCCATGTTCAGAATATGCTTAACTAATTTCTGTTGTTGGCGGGGAGTGTGAGGTAGCGGACGAGAAAGCAAATTGTAGAAAGGTAATGTCGGGACTGATAGACCAAGGATGTCAAAAATTAGTTTATGGATTTTAGTCCAATAACCTGTAATCCGTGGGCAACTTTACCAAATGTGCAGCAGGGTTCCACGTTGACCACATAGCCGCCAACACCTATCCGAGCAAGAGTGGTAGATTAAATGAAGACGCGTTTGTACCAAGTACCAGCGATAGTATAATTTGTAAGAGTTTTCTTTCATTCGAACTGAAATGGAGCTCGTGGAGATTTCCGTTTTGATAACAGACCAGTCCTCAGTTGTCAGAGTCTCACCCACCTCCCTTTCCCAAGCCATCTCATGCGGTTCTCTTTGGGGTAAATTATGGACAAGCAAAATTTGATATATGGCTGAAAGCAATCCCTTGGTTGATCAACAAGTGTAGCAGAAAGATTCAAAGCTTGATTTACCACCCATGGAGGATGGTCTGGGGATAGAGGTAAAAAAGTGGCGTATCTGTAAGAATTGATATAAAGCTGAGTGCGGGAGGGAGAAGCGGGAATGTATATCAGCAAATGATGGGAACGAATGAAGGGGAGC
Organism: Pseudophryne corroboree; assembly: GCF_028390025.1. Classification (NCBI taxonomy): domain Eukaryota; kingdom Metazoa; phylum Chordata; class Amphibia; order Anura; family Myobatrachidae; genus Pseudophryne; species Pseudophryne corroboree. Next base: position 166,746,026 of record NC_086448.1, on the reverse strand, counting down.
AACGTCGAATAGGAACAGTATGCTGTTGTTAGTCCAAGAATCAAACGCTGAATGGTTCTCGCCCGGTGGGAAGCTAGGGTTATTCCACAGAGGGGTGAGAAGGGGATGGAAGGAACGTAGCTGGTAGAGCTGAGAACAAAGGTCCCAAATGGATAGAGTAAATCGTACAGTGGGCAATAAAGAGGAAGCAGGTGGGCGGTGTTTCGGTTGACACCATAAAAAGCTATAAGAAGAGTACCTTTGAAGTGAAGCTGCCTCCAGATGCGTCCAGACTCTATGGCCAGGAATAGCGTGCCAAAGGACACACGCAGTTAGGTGAGTAGCTCTAATATTTAAGGAGATCAGGAACTCCCAGACCTCCCGCCAGGCGGTGCGTTTGGAGAATTTGCATCTTTACCCTGGGTTTTCTCCCTGCCCAGAAAAATTTAGTGATATCAGCTTGAAGATTTTTAAGAACTTTAGTAGGGATATGGATGGGAAGAGTTTGCCACGGGTACAGCAGGCGCGGTAGTAAGGTCATCTTAACAGCCGTCATTCGCCCAAACCAGGACAGGATATATTTATTCCAGTTGGTCATGTCATGTTTAATAGAAGAGAGTAATCGGGGAAAATTGGCAGCATAGAGACCAGAATAGGATTTAGTTAAATAGATACCCAGGTATCTGAACTTATCAGCTTGCCAGGTATACGGGAAGGAAGCCTGGAGAAGTCGGAGGTCCGGGTCCGTGACGTGCAGGGCCAAGATTTCGGTTTTGTCCGAATTAATGTTATAATTCGAAAAAACGGCTGTATGTAGTTATTTCCTCCAACAAGTTTGGGAGGGAGACATGAGGATCCGTAAGGGTAAGAATAACGTCATCGGCATACAGTGCAATTTTATGATTCTGATTATCCACTACAATACCTGATATGTTACGGTTCAGTCTAATTCTAGCTGCCAGCGGCTCCATAATAAGGACAAATAGCAGGGGGGAAAGGGGACAACCTTGTCAGGTGCCGTTTCTTATAGGAAGGGGATCAGAAGATAAGCCATTGATGAAGATGGAGGCTGAGGGATTATGATAAAGTGAAGTAACGCCTTTGTAAAAGGCCCCATGCAAGCCCATATTGATAAGTGTCTGTTATAAAAATGGCCAAGCTACCCTATCGAAGGCCTTCTCTGCATCAAGGGCCACCACCAGGGTTAAAAGAGACTTGTCTTGTACCAGGTGGATGAGATCAATGAGGCATCTGGTGTTGTCTGCAGCCTGTTGAGATGGGACAAAGCCGACTTGGTCGGGATGAATGAGGGAGGGTAGGAAGGGAGCAAGTCTGTTAGCTAGGATTTTAGCAAAGAGCTTTAAGTCGTCATTTAGGAGTGAGATAGGTCTGTAGTTCCTCATCTCTAAAGGGTCCCTATCTGGCTTGGGAATGAGAATAATGTTGGCCCTGGTGGTGGCCTCATCAAAGGAACCCCCTTCTAGGATTGAATTAAATAGAGATTGAATCATGGGGAGCAAAGGGGTTGTAAATTTTTTATAATACAAGGCAGTAAAGCCATCAGGGCCAGGGGCTGCGGAATGGCGTAGTTGTTTAATGGCCGCCGAGATTTCCTCTATAGAGATGGGGGCATTAAGCTTTGACACGTCCGACTCAGAGAGCTTAGGGAGACTACAAAAGGATAGATAGTGTTGAAGTCCGATGACATGGTGGGAGTCAGGGTCGTCAGTAGGCAGAAGATTATACAAAGATGTATAATAGTCCGGAAATTGGGAGGCCATACGCGTCGGGTCAAACGTAGTGGACCATCAGCGCATCGTAGAGAGACAATTCGGTTTTGGGTGCACTTCGCTCGCAGCTTCTGGGCTAGCAAGGTGTCAGCCTTATCAGACTTCTCATAGAACCTCTGGCGCCCCCACAAGAGCGCCTTGACTGCCTGTTTGGTTAGAATTTGGGACAATTGGCCCTTAACTGACAAAAGTTTGGAGTACGTTTTCTTCTTGGGGCGGAGTTGATGCAGATGGGCCAGGGTGACAAGTTCCGACTCCAAGGGTCGGATACGCTGCATCTCGTCCATCTTTTGGGCAAATGAAAGGCTTATAAGAAAGCCGCAAATGGTGGCCTTATGTGCCTCCCATAGCAAGGAGGGAGTGATGTCTGGAGAGGCATTATCAGTGTAATAATTTGTCAGTGCGGTAGTAATATCAGCAACAGTGCATTTCTTGAGGAGAAGGGATTCATTCAAGCGCCAGGAGCGGATGGGGGGGGGGAGTGAAGAGGGGGTCGATATCTCAAATGGCACAGCAGAGTGGTCTGACCAGGAGATGGGGAGCATCTGAGCACTGAGGAGTTTTCGGGTCATGTCGCGGTCGACAAATACACAGTCAATACGAGTATAGAGATCATGAGGTGGGGAGTAGTGAGTAAATCCCTTTGCTGAGGGATACAAAGTTCTCCAACCGTCGTATAGATTATAAAGTGACAATTGAGATTGTAGACGTTTAGCCAGTTTGGTGGGGGTAACAGGAGTAGCACCAGGATGGGACCTGTCCATAAGGGGGTCCATGGTAACATTACAGTCTCCACCAATTATAGTCATCCCGGTAGGGAACCGGGAGAGGCTGTCAAAAAAGGCTGTGAAAAGGGAACCCTGCTGCACATTAGGAGCATAAATAGAAGCCAAAATAAGAGGAACCTGGTTAAAGGAACATAAGAGTATAAAGTAGTGGCCCTGGGGATACAATACAGTATCATGGACGACTATGGGTAGGCCATGACATATCATGATAGCAGTGCCTCTACGCTTAGCAGGCATATTAGAGTAGTAAACGTGTGGAAATTGTTTACAGGACATAGAGGGATGGGGGGATTTAAAATGAGTCTCCTGAATTAAAACAATGTCGCATTTCCGTCTATTAAATAATTGGATAGCCATGGCTCATTTGGTGGGAGAGTTAAGGCCATTACCATTAACCGATAAAACGTTCATAGTCATGGTGGGAAAGGATGCGGGTGATGCAGAGTGGAAGGCAGGAAGGGACCGGGTCGGCTATGAAGATGAAAACGATGAGAAGAATAGAAAAGAGAGGAGAAAAGGGAGAAGAATCCATATAAATATACAGAAGGGAGAAACCCTTTCCTATAGAAGGGCTGGGTTCAACAAAGAAAGGATAAGCGCCATCCGGGCGCATCCTTCGATGGGGGGTTTTGGCTTGTAGCAAAAGAGCAGATACAAAGAGGAGAAACATATAAAGGAAGGTCAATTCCAAACAAACAGAAAAGAATAACTCGCGCCTCTGCTGCAGCTCGGTACCAACCCCCAAGAGCACTACTCCTTGAAACAATATACAATACAGAATATGGGGTGGTTCACAAGCGCTACAGATTACTAATCAACCAATATTATTTAATATTGATTTATCAACGTCATGGTAGTTGTGTCCAAAATTCTTGGGTCACAGGGATTCCTCAACCTTTTTCCACTCCACGGTTTTATAAAGGTTCGCACCTTTTGACTAACCTCCTTCGAGTGGGATATGTACATCAAAAGGTTTCTTTAGATGTTCTCCTCGTACACCTTTATTCCTCAAACACGAGATTTACCACAGCCCCGTCCCTCACAAAGGGCACTCACCTTCCAACAATGCCCTATATTCCTTGAAAGGTTTCTTTCACTGCTGGAGGAGGCCTGGATTTTCACTGGTAGCCACCAGTATTAAATAGATATGTGGATAAAAACGCAGTGGATATCCAAAAAAATACATAAATTTATTGTATCTTAAAAAGATATATCCATATACATTAAAAAGTGGGCAATAAAAATTACAAAAATAATAAAAAAAGGATTAATAACTGGTTCCCTTGGTCAATCTGGAAATGCTTACACCCCCAAGTGCCGCAAGGTTCCAAACACTCTAAAATTATCCAAACAACTTCAAATAAAAACCGAGTGTTGGTCCTCTTTGGCAGTAAAAAGGCAAATGGAGGAGACCATACGACCTGGGGTACACAGCAAACATACCGACGCGTTTCGGATTCAAGATCCTTCCTCAAGGTGTCTACTGGAGTCAAACAGTCAGGAATTTATACCCCCTGCTCGCCACTCCCAGCCAAAATGGCCAATCACAATGTTTAGGTCCATAAACATACAACATCATCCCAATTCTAAAATATTATCCACATATCTACCATCCTCCTATAACAAGCAAATTCATATTTACTAAAACTCATTCTTAACAACAATTATAAACTGTTCAAATCAATTTTAAAAATCAATTGGTCAAAAGCAAAACAGAAACTGGATCACCAATGGGACATTTCAACTATATTGTCCAATATACAAATCCGGATTTATTGTCCTTTTCTTCGTTAGGCCCTTTGCCCATTCCCTTCCGTTACCCACAAGTCCCTGGAGTATTCACAGAACTTTATTCATATTTTTCTTGCTCCACATATGGTTCCTTATCCGGCACGCTGCATAGTTCCTCTTCCTGTCTGTGGAACGCAGTGTTTCTCTGAACCACGATCATGTGACTTCCGTTTTCACCGGAAGTGCGGGTCATTTAGTCCGTATTGTGGAACTCAAATGACGGAGGACATATATTCTGTGTGTGTGATCCAATCACCCTCTGTTTTAGTCAATCTCCATGGCAACCCAATGAGTTCACATAAAAAAAATCAGAAATAAGGTCTGTTAGTATTATACCGGGCACATTTACAAACATCCACATATAAATAAAATACATTAATGCAAAAACCATTTCATTTCAAAGTCAATGTTTAGACCTTTGGGGTCTAATGTCTGCATTTCATATATAGTCCGCATTTCAATCTTAGCCAGTTGGACTTCACTATCATTTGTTCGCCAACTCGGAACTACACATTTTATTCCGCAAAAATTAACCAGATGTTTAATGTTGCATTCATGCTTTTTTTTGAAATGCAGAGACACGTTGTGGGTTTCTATTCCTTTTTTTATATTGCGTACATGCTCTGCCATGCGGGTTTTCAGCATTCGGGTTGTACGTCCTACATACTGAGCACCACATGCACATCAAGCAAATATACACCATTTTTTGTATTGCAGGTCACAAAATCATTGATGGTATATACTACCCCGGTTTGATTGGATTTATACTGGACCATTTTACTTTGTTTACTCGCACAGGTGCGACACATAATACATGTGCCGCATCTGAAAAAACCCTTGGACATGTTTCTCGTGAGCATCTTTGGAGGGACACTCACACTCCTCACCACACTTTCTTTGACATTTTTGGCCCTTCTATATACAAATTTCGGGATTTCAGATATATATTCTTTCAATGAAACATCTTTACTAAGGATAGACCAATGTCGCTTAATAATCTGTTCCACCTGTCTATATTGACTATTATATCCCGTAATAAACGGAATGTTAGTCCCAAACTCACTTTTATTTACAGGTGTCTTTTTAAGCATATCAGCTCGATTTCTTGTACCACTCTCAGTCATTGCGACTTGAATTATTTCCTTGTTATATCCCTTTTCTTCAAACTGATCACCCAGTTTACGTGCTTGTTCCCAATATACTTCCACATCTGAACAATTTCTCCTTATTCTATGGAACTGGCTCATAGGAATACTCTTGAGCCAGTTCTTATGGTGGTTACTGGAAAAATCAATAAAAGAATTGCAATCTGTATTCTTAGTGTAGTTGCTTGTTTTAATTCCATCATTTTCTATATACACCCTTAGATCCAAGAAATTTACTTCTACCTCACTGATATTGAAGGTGAGTTCTATCCCAGAGGAATTGTTGTTGAGATGTTTACAAAAAGTATCAAGTGTAGACCGATCTCCACCCCAAATAAATATTATGTCATCTATATAACGGTTCCAGGCTACCAGACTGGCTCCCAGCTCATGGCCATTCCATACTTGCTGTTCCTCCCAATGCGCCATGAATAAGTTTGCGTAACTGGGAGCCAGTCTGGTGCCCATAGCTGTACCGGTCTGCTGCATATAGAATGAGTCGTCATACCAGAAAAAATTGTTATGGAGGATGAGAGATGTCCCCTCCATATGAATAAAGTTCTGTGAATACTCCAGGGACTTGTGGGTAACGGAAGGGAATGGGCAAAGGGCCTAACGAAGAAAAGGACAATAAATCCGGATTTGTATATTGGACAATATAGTTGAAATGTCCCATTGGTGATCCAGTTTCTGTTTTGCTTTTGACCAATTGATTTTTAAAATTGATTTGAACAGTTTATAATTGTTGTTAAGAATGAGTTTTAGTAAATATGAATTTGCTTGTTATAGGAGGATGGTAGATATGTGGATAATATTTTAGAATTGGGATGATGTTGTATGTTTATGGACCTAAACATTGTGATTGGCCATTTTGGCTGGGAGTGGCGAGCAGGGGGTATAAATTCCTGACTGTTTGACTCCAGTAGACACCTTGAGGAAGGATCTTGAATCCGAAACGCGTCGGTGTGTTTGCTGTGTACCCCAGGTCGTATGGTCTCCTCCATTTGCCTTTTTACTGCCAAAGAGGACCAACACTCGGTTTTTATTTGAAGTTGTTTGGATAATTTTAGAGTGTTTGGAACCTTGCGGCACTTGGGGGTGTAAGCATTTCCAGATTGACCAAGGGAACCAGTTATTAATCCTTTTTTTATTATTTTTGTCATTTTTATTGCCCACTTTTTAATGTATATGGATATATCTTTTTAAGATACAATAAATTTATGTATTTTTTTGGATATCCACTGCGTTTTTATCCACATATCTATTTAATACTGGTGGCTACCAGTGAAAATCCAGGCCTCCTCCAGCAGTGAAAGAAACCTTTCAAGGAATATAGGGCATTGTTGGAAGGTGAGTGCCCTTTGTGAGGGACGGGGCTGTGGTAAATCTCATGTTTGAGGAATAAAGGTGTACGAGGAGAACATCTAAAGAAACCTTTTGATGTACATATCCCACTCGAAGGAGGTTAGTCAAAAGGTGCGAACCTTTATAAAACCGTGGAGTGGAAAAAGGTCGAGGAATCCCTGTGACCCAAGAATTTTGGACACAACTACCATGACGTTGATAAATCAATATTAAATAATATTGGTTGATTAGTAATCTGTAGCGCTTGTGAACCACCCCATATTCTGTATTGTATATTGTTTCAAGGAGTAGTGCTCTTGGGGGTTGGTACCGAGCTGCAGCAGAGGCGCGGGTTATTCTGTTCTGTTTGTTTGGAATTGTTGTTGCACTATTTAAAGAGTGACTTGCAGCCCACAAAAATGTATTCACATAGAACAGGTAGGGAAGCCCAGATTGAGGCTCTCTTTAGAAATCAGAAAGAGATTGAGCTGATGGACACTAACTTAGAGGATGTGATGTCCAAATTAGAAAAATTATTGATCAGGGAGGGGAAAGTATGGTGGGAGATAGCAACCTTGGAAAGGTATAGGAGGGACAATCTTGTCCCAAGAGGTCTAAGGATGAATAAAAATCCATCCTTTGAAAGGGAATCAGGGGAGTTCATGAAGGAATGGAATAAGATCCTGGATTCCTGCTCATTTTCCCTGATGGAGTTAATTGTCAGGGAAAAAAGGAGAGATCTAGTAATAATAGAGGAAGAGCTTGAAACATTCAAGTCCCTAGCAGAACCCTACTCGGGGTCTAAAGAATACAAGGAGATGGAGGAGGTTATTACCACCAGAATCAAAAAAAATGAGAAAGATATAAAAATTAAGAAACAGAAAAAGTATTTTAGAGACAAGAAAGATAGGGATGAGGAAACGGGTATGTCAAATAAAAGAGGGGAGGTAGAAGAAGAGATCAAATCAGTAGAACCCGCACAACCTTCACGCCGCCCCAATGGGAAGGCATATAATAAAACTGTCAATCAGAGTATCTATGGGAGAAATAAGTATATGGGTAATGGAGGATCAACCAACCTCAGGAAAGGGGATGATTCCTATCGCCCCTATATACCTAGGTATGACAATAGAGAGAGGTTAAGAGATAGGGGAAATAGAACCCAAAGAGAAGTTAGATGGGAGGGGGAAAACCACCAGTCCAGATCTAATGGAAACTTTGGGAGAGATAGAGCCTACAACATAAATAGTGGAAGGAGGAATCCCAATAAAGAAAGGCAGAATCCAACCAGAGACTGGAGGAGAGATAGATCGCCCATATTTGAAGATCTCCCATCTTCCCCCTCCTCTCCTTTTTTAGAGAGGGGTCCCCGCAGATCACCGAGGTGGAGGTAAAAACTAGACATAGAAAACGGGGAAAAAGGGGAGGGAAGCACATCTCCCTAAATAAAAGAAGAAGATTCACCAATAGGATTAGGAATACTGTTATTAACACTGAGGAAAAGGCTGAAACCATAGAGGAAAGAAAAGAAGTTAATGAGGACTGTGAGAGAGGTATGAAAACTACAAGTATATACAATCTGAGCCAATATGAATTAAATGTATATGAGAGGTCTGTTCTTGAGAAGGGCCTCAAGTTTGCCCCGGCCAACAGGTGTGACAAATTTGAAGTCTTTATAGATATAGAGAAATTTATTAGACGACTCACACTAAAAAGGTTCTTTGATGAAAAACCAAAGGATAATGAAATAGAGGGAAATGAAGGGCACAAATTCAATAGAAAGTCCACCTTTTACCCTAAACATAAGAAGGGTAGCTTTATTGAGTCTTTTGAAAAATTAGTGAAAGCAGACTTGGAAAAGGTAACGTTTAGACCCAATAGAAAAAACAATTTATCTAAAGATGAAAGAAAAGCCATTCAAACATTACGCGGAAATAAGGAGATAGTGATCAAACCCGCGGATAAGGGGGGGAGCATTGTGATTTTGAATTTGGAGGACTATAACAGAGAGATAATGCGTCAATTAATGGATAGGGAAACCTACCAGAAATTGCGAGGTAATCCAAGTATGAATATAATAAAGAAATTAGAAGTATTCTTGGCATTGTACTTAACAAAAGGAATTATTACAGAGGAGGAACAGCTGTATATGATGATAGAACATCCGGCAATACCCGTGTTGTATGTGTTGCCAAAAATACACAAGAATAGAGAATGCCCCCCAGGTCGTCCAATAGTGGCGGGAACAAATTCCTGCCTATCGAACTTGTCGTGTTATCTTGACCATATACTCCAACCTATGGTAAAGGAAACGAAATCCTATTTAAAGGATACCATCTCCACTATTAATAAACTTATGACGGTTGATTGGCAACCTGGGTTTATATTAGTGACAGCGGACGTTACCTCGTTATATACAATTATAGACCACAAACTGGGACTAGAGGCCTTATCGTTTTTTATGGAGAGGAATGAAATGCCAGAGGAAAAGAGGAATTTTGTTTTGGAGGGGACATCTCTCATCCTCCATAACAATTTTTTCTGGTATGACGACTCATTCTATATGCAGCAGACCGGTACAGCTATGGGCACCAGACTGGCTCCCAGTTACGCAAACTTATTCATGGCGCATTGGGAGGAACAGCAAGTATGGAATGGCCATGAGCTGGGAGCCAGTCTGGTAGCCTGGAACCGTTATATAGATGACATAATATTTATTTGGGGTGGAGATCGGTCTACACTTGATACTTTTTGTAAACATCTCAACAACAATTCCTCTGGGATAGAACTCACCTTCAATATCAGTGAGGTAGAAGTAAATTTCTTGGATCTAAGGGTGTATATAGAAAATGATGGAATTAAAACAAGCAACTACACTAAGAATACAGATTGCAATTCTTTTATTGATTTTTCCAGTAACCACCATAAGAACTGGCTCAAGAGTATTCCTATGAGCCAGTTCCATAGAATAAGGAGAAATTGTTCAGATGTGGAAGTATATTGGGAACAAGCACGTAAACTGGGTGATCGGTTTGAAGAAAAGGGATATAACAAGGAAATAATTCAAGTCGCAATGACTGAGAGTGGTACAAGAAATCGAGCTGATATGCTTAAAAAGACACCTGTAAATAAAAGTGAGTTTGGGACTAACATTCCGTTTATTACGGGATATAATAGTCAATATAGACAGGTGGAACAGATTATTAAGCGACATTGGTCTATCCTTAGTAAAGATGTTTCATTGAAAGAATATATATCTGAAATCCCGAAATTTGTATATAGAAGGGCCAAAAATGTCAAAGAAAGTGTGGTGAGGAGTGTGAGTGTCCCTCCAAAGATGCTCACGAGAAACATGTCCAAGGGTTTTTTCAGATGCGACACATGTATTATGTGTCGCACCTGTGCGAGTAAACAAAGTAAAATGGTCCAGTATAAATCCAATCAAACCGGGGTAGTATATACCATCAATGATTTTGTGACCTGCAATACAAAAAATGGTGTATATTTGCTTGAATGTGCATGTGGTGCTCAGTATGTAGGACGTACAACCCGAATGCTGAAAACCCGCATGGCAGAGCATGTACGCAATATAAAAAAAGGAATAGAAACCCACAACGTGTCTCTGCATTTAAAAAAAAAAGCATGAATGCAACATTAAACATCTGGTTAATTTTTGCGGAATAAAATGTGTAGTTCCGAGTTGGCGAACAAATGATAGTGAAGTCCAACTGGCTAAGATTGAAATGCGGACTATATATGAAATGCAGACATTAGACCCCAAAGGTCTAAACATTGACTTTGAAATGAAATGGTTTTTGCATTAATGTATTTTATTTATATGTGGATGTTTGTAAATGTGCCCGGTATAATACTAACAGACCTTATTTCTGATTTTTTTTATGTGAACTCATTGGGTTGCCATGGAGATTGACTAAAACAGAGGGTGATTGGATCACACACACAAAATATATGTCCTCCGTCATTTGCGTTCCACAATACGGACTGAATGACCCGCACTTCCGGTGAAAACGGAAGTCACATGATCGTGGTTCAGAGAAACACTGCGTTCCACAGACAGGAAGAGGAACTATGCAGCGTGCCGGAAAAGGAACCATATGTGGAGCAAGAAAAATATGAATAAAGTTCTGTGAATACTCCAGGGACTTGTGGGTAACGGAAGGGAATGGGCAAAGGGCCTAACGAAGAAAAGGACAATAAATCCGGATTTGTATATTGGACAATATAGTTGAAATGTCCCATTGGTGATCCAGTTTCTGTTTTGCTTTTGACCAATTGATTTTTAAAATTGATTTGAACAGTTTATAATTGTTGTTAAGAATGAGTTTTAGTAAATATGAATTTGCTTGTTATAGGAGGATGGTAGATATGTGGATAATATTTTAGAATTGGGATGATGTTGTATGTTTATGGACCTAAACATTGTGATTGGCCATTTTGGCTGGGAGTGGCGAGCAGGGGGTATAAATTCCTGACTGTTTGACTCCAGTAGACACCTTGAGGAAGGATCTTGAATCCGAAACGCGTCGGTATGTTTGCTGTGTACCCCAGGTCGTATGGTCTCCTCCATTTGCCTTTTTACTGCCAAAGAGGACCAACACTCGGTTTTTATTTGAAGTTGTTTGGATAATTTTAGAGTGTTTGGAACCTTGCGGCACTTGTAAGCATTTCCAGATTGACCAAGGGAACCAGTTATTAATCCTTTTTTTATTATTTTTGTCATTTTTATTGCCCACTTTTTAATGTATATGGATATATCTTTTTAAGATACAATAAATTTATGTATGTATTTTTTTGGATATCCACTGCGTTTTTATCCACATATCTATTTAATACTGGTGGCTACCAGTGAAAATCCAGGCCTCCTCCAGCAGTGAAAGAAACCTTTCAAGGAATATAGGGCATTGTTGGAAGGTGAGTGCCCTTTGTGAGGGACGGGGCTGTGGTAAATCTCGTGTTTGAGGAATAAAGGTGTACGAGGAGAACATCTAAAGAAACCTTTTGATGTACATATCCCACTCGAAGGAGGTTAGTCAAAAGGTGCGAACCTTTATAAAACCGTGGAGTGGAAAAAGGTCGAGGAATCCCTGTGACCCAAGAATTTTGGACACAACTACCATGACGTTGATAAATCAATATTAAATAATATTGGTTGATTAGTAATCTGTAGCGCTTGTGAACCACCCCATATTCTGTATTGTATATAAAGGAAGGTATAGGGAAAGCGACCAAGCTACAGGGGGATATTAAAGGCTGACGAAATTGCATTATGAAGGCAAGTGCGGATATTGCGAGCAACCAGGAAATGTTCAAGCGGTAGACCAAACCGGAGCTGGGGCCCTAGGTCCAGAGGCGGGGGGCGACGGTTGGTTTCCGAATTGGCTCGGGTATATTGTCAACAATGTCCAGGGTCCTGAGCAGATTGTAGCCTTGAGCTGGGGTTTTCACGGTAAACAGGGTGCCATTCCGCGTAACTTGTAATTGGAAGGGGAAGCCCCATCTGTATTTGATGGAATGGTTGCGGAGTGCTTTTGTTATATTGATGAGGTCTCTGCGTTTCTTAAGAGTAGAGGGGGCAAGGTCTTGAAAAAGCTGCAGCTGGGAGCCGGAGTAGGAAACAAAGGGTATATCCCTAGCCGCAGACATAATGCGCTCTTTGGTGGTGTAGTAATGCAAACGTATGATAACATCACGTGGTGGCTGGTTTGGAGGCAGTTTAGGACGAAGGGCCCTGTGAGCACGGTCCAAGTGAAGGAGGGCCTTGGAGATGCCAGGGACCAGTTGCAGAAAAAAAGTTCTCGAGATAGTCGGGAAGAGACTCAGATAACACACTCTCAGGGATGTTGCGAATGCGGACATTGTTCTGGCGATTGCGGTTGTCAATATCTTCTAAGTAGTCTCTGTACGCTTCCATATCGGCCCGAATGTCTGAGAGTTCCTGCTCAACTACAGTTTGGAAATGGCAGACTTCGTCGACCTTATGTTCCAAGGTGTCGGGAGCCTAGGTCTGCCAGTTCAGATCTAAATTCTGTTAAAACCGCCCTCATTTCAGATTGGATCATTTTCGTAACAATGGCCACAATATCTTGAGTAGAGAGAGGGTCAGTTAAGGTAGCAGAGTCGTCAGGGTCAGATGCCTGCTCAGCCTACGGAGAGTTCTGGATGGAGGAACCGGACCTCTCCCAAGCGTGTAAAATACTAGGTTTAGGGGTCTGGGAATTTTTGCGATTTTTTTGAGACATTATTGGCATAGAGTCCCGGATCAATATAGTAGTGTATTGCAATATATGCTGTGGGGCCCCCTGTCACTGAGTGGTCACTGTAATTAGGGAAACAAAAACATCATGTGGCTCACTGAGCGACTGAAGAAGCTTAGAAATGGCTGGGATAGCACCACAGTCAGACTGCGGAGAGAGCCGGAGATTGCAGCACCTCAAATGCTGAAGGCGAAGCCACTAGTCATCCAGCAGAACTCCAGGGCCAGCCAAGGGATAAGTGGACATAACAACAGGTCTGGGGGGGGCAAACAAGAATGCGTGTGGGAGAGTGGGCGCTCCCCTTACCTCAGGATCTCGAGAGTACTCAGTCAGGGGTCTCGGACCAGTAGAGGGACATCCAAGGATAGGCACCACCAGGTTGATAAAGGCTAAGACAGGGAGAGGAGAGCAAGCCGGCTGCCACATCAGGAGTGGCCCCCCCTGCACTGGTATTATGTTGATCCGTGCAGATATCCCCTCTCAGCCTCCAAGGAGAGCAATGGAGGGCTCTAAAGGCAGGCAGGACCAGCAGGAATGCGTGTGGAGAGCCCCGCAGCTATGTCACACGGGGACCGCAAGTCACGAGCATCACAGGGCCCAGGAGGCGGGCGGCGTCAGGCCCGAGATCCCAGACCACCATGCCGCAACCCGCAGGGATCGAACACGCAGGCCCCGGGCAGTACAGGTTACAGCGGCCAGCTCCGGGGGCCTCCAGGAGGCAGGGAGGAATCCAGAGTCCCGGACGTGCGGCGGTGTGCAGACCGGCCGGGGAGTAGGAGAAGATGTCTCCACTAATAAGGCCGCCCTGCGTCCCGTCAAACTCCGGCAGGGAGAGCAGGTTGGGAAAGCAGGACAGGTCCTCGGGCAACGTCCAGCAGCGGTTAGGGTCCCGGGAAGGATGACGAGCAGACTCTCGTTGGATCCGCACCCCTGGAAGTCCGCGGCGGATCGGTACGGAAATCGAGGCCCCGGTCCGGAAAGCCCAGGTAGGCCGCAGTCTGCAGGAGCTGTAATTATGCTCCCCAACTCCGCAGCGCAGACCCGGGCACCCCAGGGGGTACAATAAGGCAAGGGGCAGCAGGAGGACCAGGCTGAATACGTTGGTAAAAGAGTTTTAATGGCTCAGGCTGTAGGAGCTCTTGTCAGACACTTCTAGTCTCCTCAGCAGCTAGGCCACGCCCCACAGTACCACTGGATTTATACACCAGTACCACTGGAATTATACGTCAGTATCATTAGAATTATACGGCAGTACCACTGGACATATACGTCAGTATTACTGGACTGGATTTATACAACAGTACCACTGGATTTATACGACAGTACCACTGGACATATACAGCAGTATTACTGGATTTATACGGCAGTACCACTGGATTTACACGGCATGACCACTGGACATATACGGCAGTATCACTAAAATTATATGGCAGTACCACTGGACATTTACGGCAGTATCACTGGACTTAATTTTTTTATGCCAGTACCACTGGAATTATACGGCAGTATCACTAGAATTATATGGCAGTACCACTGAACATATACAGCAGTATCACTGGACTGGATTTATACGCCAGTACGACTGGATTTATACGCCAGTACCACTGGAATTATACGGCAGTATCACTGGAATTATACGGCAGTACCACTGGACATATACGGCAGTATCACTGGACATATACGGCAGTATCACTGGACTGGATTTATATGCCAGTACCACTGGAATTATATGGCAGTATCACTGGACATATACGGCAGTATCACTGGACATATACGGCAGTAAAACTGGACATATACAGCAGCAAAGGGACACCACCACTGGACTGATGGAGGATAACACAGCACCACTGCAATGGACTGGACTTATACAGCAGCACTGGACATATGGCAGCAGAGGACACCACCATTGTGACTGGACTGATGCAGCACAAGACACTGCCACTGTACTGATGCAGGACAACACAGCACCACTGCAATGGACTTGACTTATACAGCAGCACTGGACATATGGCAGCAGAGGACACCACCACAACTGTTACTGGACTGATGCAGCACAATACACCAACACTGAACTGATGCAGCACAACACAGCACCACTGGACTGGACTTATACAGCAGCGCTGGATATATGGCAGCAGAGGACACCACCACTGTGACTGGACTGATGCAGCACAAGACACTACCACTGAACTGATGCAGCACAACACAGCACCACTGGACTGGACTTATACAGCAGCACTGGACATATGGCAGCAGAGGACACCACCACTGTGACTGGACTGATGCAGCACAAGACACTACCACTGAACTGATGCAGGACACTGAGGATGGAGACACGTCTTCTCTCTACACTCTCCAATGCCGGAGTGAAAATGGCGGCGACACGCGGCTCCTTATATGGAATCCAAACCCAGCGAGAATCTGACAGCGGGATGATGACGTTTTGCCTCGTTCTGGTTTCCGAGTCAGGCGGGAAAACCCGAGCCTGACTCCGATCCGGGCTCGGGTAGTGAAGTTCCGGGGGGTTCTGTTCTCAGGGAACTGAACCTGCTCATCTCTAGTTTTTATTCATATTATATGAACAAAAACGTAAATGTTCACATCAATGTTTCGGACCTATCCCTGGACCTTTGTCAAGATCAATTTGATGTGCAACAAATGCCCTTAAATACACACATATACACTTTTTAATGTCAAGAGCCGCCCACTGGTTAATAGTTTAAGGAGAATCAAATATATGAACTAATTCATATATTTCTTTTATCCCAGTTAACAACATTTTTTAAATGCATAAAACACATCACCTCTAGTACAATGCGGAGACACATCACAGCGCAGCGCAATGCAGTGCACTGCAGCACAACCTGGGGCCTAATTCAGCATGGAACGCTATTCAGAGAAATTGCAGTTGTCTGCGAGTAGAAAGGAGCTGCCCCAACAGGAAAAAAAAATGCCCCATGCAAAATTGCGAATGCATCGCAGTTCGCTGTCCACTCGCAGATGCTACGCAATTCCTGTAACATTGAAGAATCTTTGCCATCTGTGCAGATGTAAGTAGATCTAAGGCTGCCACTAATCTGTGACTGAGACGGCCTGGAAGGTGTCTGCACTGATGTCAGAGATGCTCCCCAAAAATGCCTGGGGACGCCTGCATTTTTTTCTGACAAACCCATAAAATGGCAAGTTTCCGCCCAGTAACGCCGACTTCCTGTCAGTCAAACTGCGGCTATATTGCAATTATGACCTGTACACAATTCCTGATGCTATTACCCCACGCGCTTACACAATGCAAACGTTACGCATGTGCAGTCATTCAATAATTGCTCAATTTGCGATATCTATGAATAGCGATCCATACTGAATTAGGTCTGTGATCACCGCTACACTCTGCTATGGTGAATGGCGTTTGCTCTACCTCACCTTCACTTTTTCCAGGTGGAATGCACAGCCGCCCCACAATTCAAAGCACCAGTCGGAAGTTCCTATCAGTGGAATGCACAAGCGCTCCACACATATTATGCACATTTTATAAAATATGTGTGGAACAAATGTGCATGCACAATATGTGTGGAGCGCTTTCTAAGCACACATTATCCCAACTCATGGTAAGGCTCCTGTAGTGTTGGACAGGGGCATGAAGGGCCCACTGGGGGGATTGCAGTGGTAGGAGCCCATGCTTAAGGGGTATGTCCAGCTACAACGGGATGAGGCCTGTCCCCACAGAGGCTTGGATAGTCATAACAGAGTAACGATTTATAATTTCAGTGCAGAGTCTAGAACCTGAAATTAGTATAAGGGTTTGGGGACTCAGGCAGTGGGGCCCACCTGGGATTTCCCCTATACCTCTGTGGGACAGTTCAAACGGGTGTAGTACGGTATGCCGGCGCTCGGGCTCCTGGCGACCAGCATACCGGCGCCAGGAGCCTGACCGCCGGCATACCGACAGCGTGGCAAGCGCAAAGTAGCCCCTTGCGGGCTCGCTGCGCTCGCCACGCTACGCGCCACACTATTTTATTCTCCCTCCGGGGAGGTCATGGACCCCCACGAGGGAGAATAGTTGTCGGTATGCCAGGTGTCGGGATTCCGGCGCCGGTATACTGTGCGCCGGGATCACGACATTCGGCATACAGAAGACCACCCGTTCAAACTGGGCTCCTGTCTTTTCTTCCTGGCAGCTACTCTCATATCCAGTTCACTGATTGAGCACAGTGACGTCACAACGGGGGTGCGGGGGGTGCTGCCCGCAGAGGGGTGACACCAAAGTGCCAACAGTGACAGGAGCCGGGTGTTGCACTGTGGCATGAAATGCAGCACCTGTCACTGTGCAGGAGTCAGCACTAAACTCACACTAGTCCCCGGGGCAGCCTGTATCCCTGGGACCCCCGGTGTAACAAAACACCTCACCCGCGAGACCACACACCCTCATCTGCGAGACCACGCCCCCTCCTCGGGCACCTGGCTTCGCCGCACCTACTCTACTTACCCGCGCACCAGGTGTCACCACCTCTAGTGACACCTCTGAGCACTCAAATTCACACACACACACAGCAAACTTGGTAGAAGAAGCTGCTGCCACTGGGCATGTGCAGCAACTCTGCTTTGTCCCTCAAACTGCATGTTGTAGTGGCTGCTCTAGTAATCGTAGTATATACAATTATTATAATTTGACCTGCTAACCAATAGGAGGGAGGTTTCCGAGCAACCAGAAACCCCCCCCCCACACTTTGCATTTGCCTATGGCCAGTCTCTGTCCAATATGGCCAAACAGAAACAGCATCCAAACTTTTTTTTGTAAAAAACAGTAATATATATATAATATATATTTCTTTTTTTATTTATTTTCTTTTTTAAATATACCCTTATTGACAAAAATACACTGACTTAATTGTAAATGCTGTTTTCCACCTTGTGACTGTAAAAACTTACCATATAATTCATGAATAAATGCTTATTATGAATTTGAGGATATAATTAGAAAATAACTACAGTACACTAGGGTACCACTTGGAAGAAGTATCACAAATCTGGCATTTTATCTTAATGGTGCAGTAGTCACACATGACCTTTAAGAATATTGTATGCACCAAATAATTGTGACATTTCCATTTAAAAAGAATTTTCAAGGATTTGTGCCCACTTAATTTAAAGTTATTAATTACAGTAATTTTATGTTATTTCATCCTTCTAAAACATCTTAAAATTAAATATTTTATCCCCTTTCATTAAATATTCAGTCTGAATTATAGTACATTACATTTAAATCTACTTAGTTATATTGTAGCTTATTCTAAAATGTGTTCCTATCATCATACCTACAGTATACTAAAGTTCTGAGATTTGATGTTCAGAATAGTAACTATCAATAAATGAAAAAAATCACCCACAATTTACACGTAATGTAAATGTGATAAATAAGTCCCTCTAGCAGGTCTGCAGAACAGTATTTCTGATTTTTGACAAGAATTGCTTCTCCATGAATTATTTCATGAGCGCTACACTGACTGCACAAGAAGATCACCTTGTCTATCTGTGCCTTACATATGAATTAGCAGCAAGAAAAGCCTATGGGGGTAATTCAGACCTAATCACTGTTGTGCGAATTCACGAGGCGGATGATTATCGAACGACTGTGTATGCGTACAGATCATAATACGCATGCACAAGGCCAAACTGCAAAAGAAATCAGCGTCTTTTTTTGAATGCTAGGCAAATGCAGGTTGATTGACAGGAAACGGACGTTTTGGTGTGGTAACTGTCCGCTTTCTGGGAGTGTCAGGAAAAACACAGGTGTTTTTAAGTGTTTTTAGGGAGGGTGTGTGACGTCAGGTCTGGCCCGATCAGCCTGTGTCTTTCACACTGTAGGAGTAAGTCCACAGACTGGAAAAAACATTCAACGGTGAGTGAGTTGTGAATGGATTTGCAGCTGACCGGCGTTTGCAAAGCTTTTTCCAGAGCGTACGCAGACTTGCACTGGGCGGTTTTTCACTCTGTCTGGGCGGTGACTATCCATTCGCAGACCTCTGCAAATTCGCAGATCTGATTTAGGCCCTATATACTGTATGTTGCATTAGATTTGTGCAGTTATTGTTATCTACAGAAACACATAATTCTGCTGTGTGACAAATTCATCCTAAATTGAAAACGAAGGTGGGAAGGTTCTGCCCTATCACAATTTGTAGAGATCTGGAGAATAAATTAAACGGGCATTTTATCAGAGGAGGGGGCCGGTAAGCAGTCTCAGTGCTGGCTAACTACCTCTGGCTGCAATGCATGCACTGAGAAGACTGCACAGTGCAAGAGTCTACTGCATGTGCACCTATTTCTGGAGGCAATTTTCACAGTAATTACTCTAGTGCACATGTACATGTCTCTAATAAAATGGTTCTGGTGCTATTTTCCCAGTGATTTCACAAGCAGGCCAAAAGTTAAGAATAGTCAAGAGGTTCAGGGTGAGCGGTCCTCCTTGTCAGCAAATACGCTATATAGGAGCAGCAGAAAATAGGATTGAATTACATACCAGTAAATCCATTTCTCGTAGTCCACAGAGGATACTGGGGTCTACATTAGTACCAAGGGGTATAGACGGGTCCACTAGGAGCCTTGGGCACTTTAAGAAATCAATAGTGTGGACTCCCTCTATGCCCCTCCTACCAGACTCAGTCTAGAAACTGTGCCCGAGGAGACGGACATATTCTGAGGAAGGATGTAGCAGAACAGTGGTGAGATTTGAACCAGCACACACAAACAAGAGGAAAGCCATGCTAACCAAACCTGAACAGGAACAGCAACGGCTGAACCAACATTACTTAACGAAGTAACAGTGCGGGAAGAATGAAGCTTTTTTTTTTTTCTTACGTCCTAGAGGATACTGGGGTCCACATTAGTACCATGGGGATTTACCAAAGCTCCCAAATCGGGTGGGAGAGTGCTGATGTTGCTGCAGAACTTAATGACCAAACTGAAGGTCTTCAGAGACCAAAGTATCGAACTTGTAGAACTTCGCAAACGTGTTCAAACATGACCAAGTAGCTGCTCGGCAGAGCCGTGAAGCCAAGACACCCCGGGCAGCCGCTCAGGAAGAACCCGCCGACCTAGTAGAGTGGGCCTGTACTTTAGGGATCGGCAATCCTGAAGTAGAATAAGCCTGCTGGATAGTAAGCCTGATCCAGTGAGCAATAGACTGTTTTGAAGCAGGACACCCAATTTTCTTGGGATCATAGATAACAAACAGCGAGTCTGATTTTCTGTGACGAGCTGTCCACTTTACATAGATCTTCAAAGCCCGCACAACATCCAAGGACTTTGAGGTAACAAAGGTGTCAGTAAGCACCGTAACCACAATAGGGAGGCACAAAGGGCAGTTGGATGTGCAGAACACCCTTCAAGAACGTCTGAACCTCAGGGAGGGAAGCCAATTGTTTCTGGAAGAAAATGAACAAGGCCGAGATTTGGACTTTCATGGAGCCCAAACGTAGGCCCACATCCACACCTGACTGCAGAAAAAGGAGAAAATAAATGCAGAAACTCTTCAGGAGCTTCCCTAAGCGTGACCGGCTCCTCCGGGCACATTTTCTAAACTGAGTCAGGTAGGAGGGGCATAGAGGGAGGAGCCAGTGCACACTAATGATTTCTTAAAGTGCCCAAGGCTCCTAGTGGACCCGTCTATACCCAATGGTACTAATGTGGACCCAAGTATCCTCTAGGATGTAAGAGAAAGTATAATCAAAAAGGAACTATTTATTGATGAATCGCACTTACCATACAAAAGTATGGTAATGCGCAGGGTCAGACTGGCCCACAGGGGTACAGGGGAAACCCCCGGTGGGCCCTACTGCCTCGCCCCCCCAACTCCTCCTCCAGGGAAGAGGTTCCAGACTATGCACTTGCATTACAAATTATGCATATGTTCCATTATAATGCACAGGACTATGGTGTATTTTCTATCGTGCATTGCTGTTATTAATATGCTACATTATCATGCATGCACTATCAATATTGACTATATATATATCAAGGGCCCCAGCCCATGCAGTCTCTAATGGTTAGGTAAACCAATGTGGTGGCTGGCCACACTCCTATGCATGGGCCCCTACCATTGTATTCCCGCGGTAGGCCCTTCATGCCCCAGTCCGACACTGGTAATGCGATTTACGCACAGAGCGAGGGTGCCACTGGAGAAGTCAGGAACTTCTGCAAGGTAACCCACTCTGTGAATAGCAGAAAGTAGAGAAAAGCCCTGGTTTCTGCAAAACAAGGCTTTTCTCTGCTTTATGAAAAGACCCCTTTATCAACAGTTGAACAATGATTGCAATTCTACATTTATAATAAACATGGATTAGAACAGAGGTTGCCATATCAAAATGAGACTAGGTATGTGCGCCGGGCCATTTTTGCTGAATTTGGATTTAGTTCTGATTTGTCTGCCAGCTTTGGGCCAAATTACTTAATTTGGGACTTTTTTCCCCCCCAGATTATTATTAACCTCAATAACATTAATTTTCCGTAATTTTCACTCAATTTTGACCACCTCACTGCTATCAATATTGTGTTCACCAATATTGGCCAAAGGCTGGGTGGCTAAACTGCGGTATACAGTGTGGGTTGTATACAGTGCGGGATACAGGAGAAGTTGGATACAGTGCAGGATACAGTGTGGGTTGGATACAGTGCTGGTTGGATACTGTGTGGGTTGGATACAGTGCTGGTTGAATAGAGTGCAGGATACAGTGTGGGTTGGATACAGTGCTGGTTGGATACTGTGTGGGTTGGATACAGTGTGGGTTGGATAGAGTGCAGGTTGGATACTGTGCGTGTTGGATACTGTTTGAGTTGGATACAGTGTGGGTCGGATAAAGTGCGGGATATATTACTGGTTGGATACAGTGTAGGTTGGATACAGCCTTTTTTTGTTCCTATAGTATTATTAACCTCAATAACAATCATTTCCAGTAATTTTCACTCAATTTTGACCACCTCACTTCTATCAATATTTTGTTCACCAATATTGGCCAAAGGCTGGCTGGCTAAACTGCGGTATACAGTGTGGGTTGGATACAGTACGGGATACAGGACAGTTTGGATACATTGTGGGATACAGTGTGGGTGGATACAGTGCTGGTTGGATACAGTGCTGGTTGGATACAGTGCTGGTTGGATACTGTGTGGGTTGGATACAGTGCGGGTTGGATACAGTGCGGGTTGGAAACTGTGTGGGTTGGATACAGTGCAGGTTGGATACAGTGCAGGATATATTACTGGTTGGATACATCATGGGACACAGTGGGGGTCAGAAACAGTGCATGTTGGATACAGTGTGGGTTGGATACAGTGCTGGTTGGATACAGTGAGGGTTGGAAACTGTGTGGGTTGGATACACTGCAGCTCAGATACAGTGCGGAATACACTATGGGTCGGATAGAGTGTGGGTTGCATACAGTGCTGGATACATTGCTGGCTGGATACAGTGCGGGGTAGCGTGTGGGTTGTATACTGTGTGGGTTGAATACAGTCCGGGATACAGTGCAGGTTGGATACAGAGTAGGAAACAGTGTGGTTTGGATACAGTGTTGGTTGGAAACTGTGGGTTGAATACAGTGAGGATCAGATACAGTGCTGAATATTTTACTGGTTGGATACAGTGTGGGATACAGTGTGGGTCGGAAACATTGCAGGTTGGATATAATGAGAGTTGGATACAGTGTGGGATACACTGTGGGTCAGATACAGTGTGAGTTGGATACTGTGTGGGTCAGATACAGTTTGGGTTGGATACAGTGCTTGATACAGTTCGGGTCAGATACAGTGCTGGATACACTGCTGGTTGGATACAGTGTGGTCGGATACAGTGCGGGTTGGATACAGTGTGGGATACAGTGTGAGTTGTATACAGTGCAGGATACAGTGTGGGTTGGATACAGTGTGCAATAGATGTAGTGCAGGATACTGTGTGGGTCAGATAAAATGCAGGATACAGTGCAGGGCGGATACACCAATAGTGCACTTACTGTGACAGGAGATGCCAGTGGTGTCCTCAGTGCGGTAGTGTTGGCAGTGCAAGAGTGCTGACAGGGTGTGGGGTTGACGTCAGAATCAGTACTGCTGGGGTGCTGGTGGTGTCCTTAGTGCGAAGTTACTGGTGATGTTGGTGCTGCTGGCAGTGTCGGGAGTGCGGTGTGCTAGGGGTGTCTCACTGCAAGGGTGCTGGCAGTGTCAGCAGTGCTGGCAGTGTCCTCAGTGTGAAGTTGCCGGCGGTGTCCGTACTGCTGGTATGCTGGCAGTGTCGGCAATGATGGTGGTGTCCTCAGTGCGGGGATGCCAGCAGTGTCCTTGGTGCAGAGTTGCTGGCGAAGTTGGTGCTGCAGGCTGTGTCGCCACAGTAGAGGTGCCAGAGGTGTCAAAACTGCAGGGGTGCCGGCAGTGTCCTCAGAGTGGGGTTGCCGGTGGTGTCAGTACTACTGGGGTGCTGGTGGTGTCGGCTGTGCAGGAGTGTCAACAGTATCCTCAGTGCAGGGGTGACAACAGTGTTGGTAATGCGGTAGTGTCGACGGTGTCCTCAGTGCTGCCGTGTGTCAGCAGTGTCAGCAGTGTGGGGGTGTCGGCTGAGTCAGCAGTGCATTGGTGCGGCACTGTCGGCATTGCTGGAGTGCCAGCGGTGTCCCTAGTGCGGGTGTGTTGGCAACGCGGGAGTGCCGATGTTATCCTCAGTGCGGTGGTGTCGGCAGTGCAGCAGCCATCTAGTCAATGGGGACACGCTGATTGGCTGAGAGCCATGAAAGACAGCTCTCTCAGCTAATCAGCGGTCAGCCCATTCACTTAAACGACAGCAGGATCTCTTGGTTTCGTCTCGGGTCGGGATACGAGGCAGCCGGGGCAGATCCGAACCCCAGCTCGACAGCCTCTGATCTCAGAAGTTCAGAGCGGTTTGGATCTCTTAAAATCTGAACCACTCATCTAAATGAGACATGTCTAACACATACTTACCGACAATCCGGGAGGAGGCAGCCAGGTCAGAGAAGCAGGGGCGTGGCCAGGGTCGGCTCCAGGCCTACTAGCACCCTGAGCGAGAAAATTTCAAAGCTCCCCCCTCCCATCCTCTATGCGCGCGCCGAAGGCGTGTGTGCTCCTGGAAAAGTGGGTGTGGTCTCCTGGAAAAGTAGGCATGGTCTCCTGGAAAAGTGGGCGTGGCCTCACAACTTCATATTATCAAACTATAAATAAATATATTTTCACACCCCCTCTATGCACACAATTAGCAGCCTTACACATAACAGCCACAGTAGTGTTCCTTACACACAGTGTCTCCAGTATAGTGTCAGATACACGCAATGTCTCCAGTATTGTGCCAGATACACATAATGTCTACAGTAGTGCAGTGCCAGATACATGATATGCCCCCCAGCAGTGCCAGCTACACATGACATGCCCCCCAGCAGTGCCAGCTACACATGACATGCCCCACAGCAGTGCCAGCTACACATGACATGCCCCCTAGCAGTGCCAGCTACACATGACATGCCCCCCAGCTACACATGATAGTGTTCACTCTAGGATTTTTTTAGGGCAGGGTGCTGATCATGGGGAGGGCACATTTTGTATTTGGGAGGGCACATTTTTAAGTTAGAAGGGCAAAATTATGTGCATACCATAATGCTTGCTGCTCCCCTGGCCAAATCATGGACAGTGCGCGCCGAAAAATTTAGCTGCGTTGCTTTGTGGGGAAGGGGCGTGGCCATATAATAGTGGCAATTCGCATGACACCACGCAGTAGTGCAGCTAATACACATTGCACCAGGTAGAACCTCCTATACACACTGCGACAGGTAGAGCATATTATACACTTTGCGCCAGGTAGAGCACTGCAACACATTGCACCAGGTATTGCACTGAGACACGGGAACACTACATGATATGCCCCCCAGCCGTGCCAGCTACACATGACATGCCCCCAGCCGTGCCAGCTACACATGACATGCCCCCCAGAAGTGCCAGACAGACATGATATGTCCCCCAGCCGTGCCAGCTACACATGATATGCCCCCCAGCAGTGCCAGCTACACATGACATGCCCCCCAGCAGTGCCAGATGCACATGATATGCCCCCCCAGCAGTGCCAGATACACATGATATGCCCCCCAGCAGCGCCAGATGCATGACATGCCCCCCAGCAGCGCCAGATGCACATGATATGCCCCCCAGCAGCGCCAGATGCATGACATGCCCCCAGCAGCGCCAGATGCACATGATATGCCCCCCAGCAGTGCCAGATGCACATGAGATGCCCCCCCAGCAGTGCCAGATGCACATGATATGCCCCCCCAGCAGTGCCAGATGCCCATGACATGCCCCCCCCAGCAGTGCCAGATGCACATGACATGCCCCCCAGCAGTGCCAGATGCACATGACATGCCCCCCAGCAGTGCCAGATGCACATGACCTGCCCCCCCCAGCAGTGCCAGATGCACATGACATGCCCTCCACAGTGCCAGATACATAAATACCCCCACAGTGCCAGATATGACCCCACAGTGCCAGATACATTAATGCCCCCACAGTGCTAGATACATTAATACCCCCACAGTGCCAGATATGACCCCACAGTGCCAGATACATTAATGCCCCCACAGTGCTAGATACATTAATACCCCCACAGTGCCAGATATGCCCCCACAGTGCCAGATACATTAATGCCCCCACAGTGATAGATACATTAATGCCCCCACAGTGCCAGATACATTACTGCCCCCCACAGTGCCAGATATGCCCCCACAGTGCCAGATATGCCCCCACAGTGCCAGATACATTAATGCCCCCCACAGTGCCAGATACTTTACTGCCCCCCACAGTGCCAGATACATTAATGCCCCCAGTGCCAGATATGCCCCCACAGTGCCAGATACATTAATGCCCCCACAGTGCCAGATATGCCCCCACAGTGCCAGATACATTAATGCCCCCCACAGTGCCAGATACATTAATGCCCCCACAGTGCCAGATATGCCCCCACAGTGCCAGATACATTAATGCCCCCCACAGTGCCAGATAAATTAATGCCCCCTCCACAGTGCCAGATATGCCCCCACAGTGCCAGATACATTAATGCCCCACAGTGATAGATACATTAATGCCCCCCACAGTGTCAGATACATTAATGCCCCCACAGTGCCAGATATGCCCCCACAGTGTCAGATACATTAATGCCCCCCACAGTGCCAGATAAATTAATGCCCCCTCCACAGTGCCAGATATGCCCCCACAGTGCCAGATACATTAATGCCCCACAGTGATAGATACATTAATGCCCCCCACAGTGCCAGATACATTAATGCCCCCCACAGTGCCAGATATGCCCCCACAGTGCCAGATATGCCCCCACAGTGCCAGATACATTAATGCCCCCACAGTGCCAGATACATTACTGCCCCCCACAGTGCCAGATACACTAATGCCCCCAGTGCCAGATATGCCCCCACAGTGCCAGATAAATGACCCCCACAGTGCCAGACACATTGATGCCTCCACAGGGCCAGATATGCCCCCACAGTGCCAGAAACATTAATGCCCCCCGCAGTGCCAGATACATTAATGCCCCCCACAGTGCCAGATACATTAATGCCCCCAGTGCCAGATATGCCTCCACTGTGCCAAATAAATGACCCCCACAGTGCCAGACACATTAATGCCCCCCACAGGGCCAGATATGCCCCCACAGTGCCAGAAACATTAATGCCCCCAGTGCCAGATATGCCCCCACAGTGCCAGAAAAATGACCCCCACAGTGCCAGAAACATTAATGCCCCCAATGTGCCACATATGCCCCCAGAGTACCTGCTGCTGTGCTGGCGATGAGGGAGGGGGAGTGCTGCTGTAGGCGGGCGCGCTGTGCGGCGCCTGTGCCTGCAAGTGATCTGTGCGCGCTGTTTGGCGCCGGTGTCTGACATCAGACGCCGGTGCCGAACAGCACGCACAGCCACATCACTGACCATAGCATAGGACAGGGCCAGCTCCAGGCTCCAACATGTCAGCGCCAGCGTGAGGCGCCCTGCGCGGGCGCTCGACTCGAACATGCCTGGAGCCGGCCCTGGGCATGGCGATGGTGGAGGCTGACGTTTAGGGGCAGGATTGGGGGCGTGGCTGTATACTCACGTCATCATGGCCCCACCCCCTATCTAGCAATGCCGATAATATTGGCATTGCAAGGCAGGGGGCGGGGCCGGGATGACGTGAATTGCGTCATCTGACCCCCAGACCACCCACCTTCAATTGCGCTGCCGGGGGTTTGTTAGGAGATGCGGGGGGGGGGGGGGGGGGTTTGCGGGTGGTGGGCGATCGGCCGGGAGACTTGCCTACTCTTCCGTGGGGCCGAGAGCGCCACCCGATTTTCGGGAGCCTCCCGGCCATTCCGGGAGAGTAGGCAAGTATGGTCTAACACTCCATTAATATCACTGAAAAAGTAACACTCTCCTTCCATACTATGAGCCTGATTAATGTTTGTTAGTAAAGCAAAAAAGCAACAACTTTGCAAAACCATGTTGCACTGCAAGTGGGACAGATGTAGCATGTGCAGAGAGAGTTATGCTGGGTACACACTGATGCGGCTTTCACAGACATATCGTTGGTACACACTGGCCGACCGGCCAGTGAGATATCGGTTGTTTGATAGAACGGACGATATATTGGCCAGTGTATACCCAGCATTATATTTGGGTGGGTTGTGTTCAATCTGAAATCCAAATTGCAGTGTAAAAACAAAGATAATATTTGTGGGCTACTGTACATGCAAAAAACAAACAGTTTTTGCACTGCACAGAAAAAAATATAAATGTATTTGCACCCTTTGAATGGCAACAAGGTGTGTTCCAGACATGCTTTAGTTGCTTGACTTATAAACATGAATCAGGCCCTCTAATTCCTTAAATTTAGTAAGTAAATGATTATTCAAATAAAAAATTGCAATTGTAAGTGTTTTATCGTGAAATAATTGCTAAGAAACCAAAAATTCAGAAATGTTTTTTGTTATATACTGTAAGGGCAAAGTTTAATTTCTAAAATCTTTTTTTTTTTCCCCGGCAATGTTTACAGAAGGGACAGAGCGCCCCCTGCAGACATTAAGCACTTTCCTGTATTAGGATTTCAATGAACATTTGGCATATACAGTACTGACATGTCCCAAAGTGTAATTTACTTCTCTAGTTTGATAAGTGTTTTTACAAGCCAGAAAACGGTTTTAGATGTGCATGTGGTCTCGGCAAACGAGATGTGAATGCACCTAGATGTAACCACGATGAGCGTAGCGACATCTGTATAAAAATAATAGACATCCTTATATATCATTGTAAAAAATCTATATTATAATTCTGTAAGGTCTGTTCCATCTCCAAAATAAATGCACAGTGAGAACCAGGGCACATGTCCCAATGTCTCCTACCACTAGGGAGCAGTGACATGTGGTGAGGCAGGTGAGGCAGGCCCTTTCCGTATACAGTAGGTCCGAGTTTTGACTGTATAAATTATATGAAAAATACAAGTAATATATTAGAAATATCTTTTTTGTATTATTCTAATCATTTTTATAGTCAAAACTCTGGAGTAAAAAGTCTATAACAGGTGAGACACTGCCTCCCCTGACTACCTTGTCTACACATCTCTGATCAAAACCCACCATATTTCCAGTAGTATATACTGCTACACCTGTGTATAATGCCCACATGAACCCTTTGGATCATATACTGTGTGTAAATCTGGCTCTGGTGCTAGCCAGTGCCTCCTCAGCTATTTACCTCACCTCAGGTCCCTGCTACGGAGATGGGACAGACCTATCGCCAGAGAAGAGCAAGACCTGCAATGCCAGTAAGAATGATGGAAAGTATGTGGGAGTGATGGATGAGGGGGCAGCGGAGCAGGGCGGGATGGAGTTTAAGTGATGGGGCAAGGGTGGTGTGCGACAGAGTGTAGGGCGGAACAGAAGATTGGAGAAGGGCCAGAGTGGGGTGCGGTCAGACTGAGGTGTCCTGGCATATGCCGGGTCCTTTTACTATAAAAGAGAAAAATGTTCCACTCTGGCACAAATTTATATACTGTATATCAAAATCCACTTAAACCAATCTCATGATTTCTTACTTTTTTTTTTATATAACAAGCTTTGTGGTAAGAGTTCCCAATCTTTTATGTGTCTTTCACACTTTCAGTTGTACAATCTATTATATTTTCAGATGGATCAGGGATATTTGTTATCGCAAAAGCAAGTGCAATATTGTAACACAGAAAAAAGGGATTTAATTTTACATCACACTCACATAAGAATAAAAATACAAGCATTTAACCACAACTCAGTGGGTTGGGGCATCAATCTCGCACAAAATTCACCAGTTACCCTCCCAGATGGATTTGGAGCAGTCCTAGAAATCACGGGTACACGGTTCTCCCAGCAATAATTCCCTCAGTAAGGCATTTGTTACTGGCTTAACACGTTTCGGACTGATGTCCTTCCTCAGAAACACAGTGACAATGTTAAAATTCATGGTATTTATTTATACTGTACCTACATCAATTCATAAACAGTCTCTTTTACAGTATACTAGCTGGAGTACTCGGCATTGCCTGGGATTTTAAGAATATTAAACACACAGTATAAATAACACTGTAGAGAGCTGAATACCCGTGCTGAGCTACGGGATAAGGATGGTAAATTAGAATGATAGTTGTTCATTAATTTAACTTGGTAGGCATATCTTGTTTCCCTGACACACTTTGTGTATTGGCTGGACACCTTTTTGGTCCCTCAAGGGACCCTGCTCTTCCCACTATACAACTCTCAGTCTGTCGCTTCCTGCTGCCTCCATTCCCCTCCTCACATCATGTCAGTGTCCCTGTGAAAATCTCGCTTTTTTTACAGTTTCTTATATAGCGCAGCACATTATGTATCTCCTGAAATACTCTGTGCTGCTAGGGGACTGTGCTACTTCCACTATATAACTCTCAGCGTGTCGGTTTGTGCTACCTACATTCCCCTCCTCACATCATGTCACTGGCCCTGTCACATGCAGCCCTGTCATCACTGACATATTGTTAGGCGCCGCGGTCCGAGATCTCGTTGCGGTCCGGCGCCTAGCAACTAGGGACGCCGAGCGGGCTGAGCCGCCGGATCCCTAGCAACGCTGGGATGCCGGGCGCGCTCAGCCGCCAGGACCCTAGCAACGGGGACGCCACGGGCGGACCGCGTTCCCCGTTGCAGGGTCAATCAAGTAATTAAACACACTGGTCTTCTGGTCGTGCAGCAAGGCAGCTGCACGACATTTATGTTAATCGGCCTCTGAACCCTGATTGGAGGATGCAGTGCTTAAAGCCTTCTCAGTGCTTCACACAGACGCCGGTTATAGTTTCCTGCATGCTGCTTTGGTTTGCTGAACGTCTGTTCCAGTTCTGCTGTGTCCGGTCATTCCTGTCCTTAGAGTTCCTGAATCTTGGAGTTGTCATCTCATCCCAAGGAGCCTTCCGGTCCTCAATTACCCGCAACAGTCGCTAGAGGATCTCAAGTGGTTTTCGTGAGTGGCGGCTCTGCCGCGTGCTGCGGCCTAGGTCGCTTCATCTCGTATTCAGTTTTGGAGCATTTGCGGAGGTTTCCGCTCCCACAGTCCTCTCCGGAACTCGGCGGTGCCGAGTAGGAGAGTGGACAAGTGGGTATTTTGGTTGTCCTTTTCCCTGGCGGTTTTTCCGCACATACTCTAGTTTAAAGTTAGTGTATAGCCCCTGGCTTTGTTGTTAGAGGGACCCTTGTTATCACCCTGTCTCGGATTTCTCTTTGTCTCCCATTAGGACCTGAGGGGGCATCGGAGTTGGGCAGACGTAATCCGCCCTTCAAACGCGGCTGCCATGGGCTCAAGCAACCATAGTCTCGCAAGAGATTTCTGACAACACGGGCGAGACAACGGAGATAGGGCGCCAGGGGCTATTCCCGTTCCCACTCCCATTTCCCAGCATTACGTTCCAGTACTCGGGTCCTTGCTATAAGATCTCCCCAGACCGGAGTATTGGAATCATAACATTATAACCGGCCACACCAAAACTTAAAATTAAAGGGGGTTTAATTTTTTTTTCATTCTGTTTTTGTGAGAGTTTATCGGCCTCATGAATCCGACAGGTTTAGGACCAAATCCCGGTCAGCTTTTAGTCAACCAGATTCAGGAACTTACTCAGATGGTCCAGGATCTTTCTCTTCGGGTGAGATCGCAGGAAGATCTTTTGCGAGCCTCCCCAAGGGTTGTTCCTGAACCAAAGATGCATTTACCCGACCGTTTTTCCGGTGACAGAAAAGATTTTTTTAATTTTAAAGAAGCTTGTAAGCTATATTTTCGTTTAAGACCTACATCCTCTGGTACTGAATCTCAGCGGGTTGGGATTATTATTTTATTACTTCAGGGGGATCCTCAGACCTGGGCGTTTGGTTTAAAAGCTGAGGATCCTGCGTTGTTATCTGTAAATGCCTTTTTTAAGTCATTAGGGCTCTTATATGATGACCCTGATAGAGAGGCGTCAGCTGAGAGTCATCTGCGCGCTCTCAAACAAGGTAGAAATCCAGCGGAAGTTTATTGTACCGAGTTTCGCCGTTGGTCGAACGACTGTGGCTGGAATGACCCGGCCCTGCGCAGTCAGTTTCGCATCGGTTTATCTGAATTTATTAAAGACAGTCTCCTCCAGTACCCCGCTCCTGAGACTCTCGATAAACTCATGGAGCTTGCTATAAAGATTGATCGTCGTCTCCGAGAGCGGAGGGCTGAAAGAGGAACAACTGTAAGGCCTAGTCCTTGTGTTTATACCTTCCCAGAGGACGTCAAGGAGCCCATGCAGATGGGTCTCTCGCGGCTGTCTCCTGAGGAAAGAACTAGAAGACAAAATTCCGGTCTTTGTCTGTACTGTGGTGGTAAGGGACACTTTGCTCGTAACTGCCCGAACAAGTTGGGAAACGCTCTGACCAGGTGAATTGTGAGGGGGTTCACTTAGGTCTGCAGCTTATCTCCTCAAACAATTCTCTATTAGTCCCTGTTAAGGTTTCCTTTGGCAGCCTCAGTTCATTAGTGTCTGCCTTTGTCGATAGTGGAGCTGCAGGAAACTTTATGGACTTAACTTGGGCTAAGGCCTTAGGCATTCCACATTTACCGTTAGATAGATGTATCACCATGCACGGCTTAGATGGGGGTCCGCTTTCCAATGGGTTAATTACTCACTGTACACCTCCAGTAGTACTTACAGTAGGAGCCTTACATTCTGAAGATATTGAGTTCTACCTTACACATTGCCCGGCAGTTCATGTAGTTTTGGGTCACCCTTGGCTTGCCTTTCATAATCCCACCATTGATTGGCGGTCCGGGGAGATTTCCCAATGGGGTTCTTTTTGTGCTAAAGAATGTATTTCTTATCCAGTCAGGGTTGCAGCAGTTGTCCTAGAGCTCATTCCTGTGGAATACCAGGATTTTGCCGATGTGTTCTCTAAAGGCAATGCGGACATTCTGCCTCCCCATCGGTCCTATGATTGTACAATTGAACTAGTTCCAGGTGCCACTTTGCCTAAGGGGAGATTATATGCCTTGTCCGGGCCAGAAACCACGGCCATGAATAATTATATTCAGGAAAGCCTAAAGAAGGGATTTATTAGACCATCAAAATCTCCCTTGAGTGCTGGCTTTTTCTTTGTGGAGAAAAAAGATGGTTCGCTTAGACCATGCATTGATTTTAGGGCTCTGAATAAGATCTCTGTTAAAAACACCTATCCTTTGCCGTTAATTTCTGTGCTTTTTGATCAGTTACGTTCCGCCGTGGTTTTCTCTAAAATTGACCTTAGGGGAGCTTACTACCTCATCCGAATTAAATCTGGGGATGAGTGGAAGACGGCTTTCAGCACTCAGTCGGGTCACTATGAATACCTGGTGATGCCGTTCGGCCTGTCAAATGCTCCGGCGGTTTTTCAAGACCTCATTAACGATGTCCTCCGTGACTTCCTAGGGAAATTCGTGGTCGTTTATTTAGACGACATCTTGATTTATTCTGAGTCGATGGAACAACATGTAACCCAGGTGCGTCTGGTTCTTCAAAAGTTACGTGAGAATCATTTATATGCCAAGCTGGAGAAGTGTGATTTTCATATCACAGAGGTATCTTTTTTAGGGTACGTTATTTCTCCCCAGGGGTTTTCCATGGAACCGAAGAAGCTCCAGGCCATCCTTAATTGGGCGCAACCCACTAATTTAAAAGCAATTCAGCGCTTTTTAGGGTTTGCAAATTATTATAGGCGGTTCATTCATTCTTTTTCTGACCTGGTCGCTCCCATAGTAGCTCTGACTAAAAAAGGAGCGGATCCCTCCAATTGGTCGCATGAAGCTGAGTTGTCCTTCCGGGCCTTGAAACAAGCCTTTGTCTCGGCTCCTGTCCTCAGACATCCTAATCCGGAACTGCCCTTTATTGTGGAAGTTGATGCCTCAGAGGTTGGAGTGGGGGCTATCCTTTCTCAGGAAGATCCGGAGTCTCTGGAGTTACATCCTTGTGCCTTCATGTCCAGGAAATTCTCCTCAGCTGAATCCAACTATGACGTTGGTAATCGGGAGTTACTGGCAGTAAAATGGGCTTTCGAGGAATGGAGGCATTGGCTGGAGGGAGCTAGACATACTATTTCGGTTTTTACTGACCATAAGTACCTGCAATATATTGAATCTGCTAAACGGCTTAATGCTCGGCAGGCACGTTGGGCATTATTTTTTACTCGTTTCAGGTTTATAATCACCTTCAGGCCTGGTTCCAAGAATACTAAAGCTGATGCCCTGTCTCGTAGCTTTCTTCCGGTTCACAATAGCAATCCTGTTGTTACCCCCATAGTTCCATCTTCGGTCATCCGGGCAGGCCTCACACAGGATTTATTTACCCAGTTAAACCAGCTTCAACACCAAGCTCCTAGACTTACTCCTGCTGGTCGTCTTTATGTTCCTGAATTTTTGAGAGGCACTGTTTTAACTGAGTTTCATGACAACAAAGTCTCAGGGCATCCGGGTATCACTAAGACCTTGGAGTTAGTCTCTCGCTCAGTGTGGTGGCCTAGTCTTTCTAAAGACGTTAAGGAATTCGTCCATTCCTGTCAGGTTTGTGCACAGCATAAGGTTCCTCGTTCCTTGCCTATCGGGCAACTCATGCCTTTAACTGTTCCTCTTAGGCCATGGTCTCATATTTCCATGGATTTCGTGGTTGACCTTCCCCTTTCAGCCGGATTCCGAGTCATTTGCGTGGTAGTGGACCGTTTTAGTAAAATGGCTCATTTTATTGCTCCTCCTCATTTGCCTTCTGCTCAAGGGTTGGCAGTTTTGTTTCTCCATCATGTGTTCAGGCTTCATGGTTTGCCCGCTGATATTGTTTCTGATCGGGGTCCACAATTCATTGCACAATTCTGGAAACGTTTTTGTGCCTCATTGAAGATGAAACTGTCTTTAACGTCTGGTTACCACCCACAATCTAACGGGCAAACCGAACGAGTCAACCAGTCATTAAAACAGTATTTACGTTTGTATTCAGCCAAACTCCAGAATGATTGGTCCGAGTTTCTCCCTTTGGCTGAATTTGCTTATAATAACTCTTGTCATTCCTCCACCAAAGAGTCTCAATTCTTTTCAGTTTTTGGTTTTTACCCCAGAGCCAATTCTTTTTTTCATCATTCTCCAGTCTCCTCGCTGACCTTAACCTCCCATCTCAGAGCAATTTGGAAAAAAGTGCACCTTGCTCTCAGAAAGGCGGCCTTTCGAGAAAAGACATTTTCCGATAGGCTCCTACGTCCTTGCACTTTTAAGATGGGAGATAAGGTGTGGTTGTCAACTCGCAACATCAAGCTTCGACAATCCTCGGCTAGACTGGGACCCAAATTTATTGGACCATTTCTTATCATTAAGAAGGTCAACCCAGTTGCCTTTCGGCTACGTTTACCAAGATCTCTCGGAATTGGAAATACTTTTCACTGTTCCCTGTTGAAACAATATGTTTCTTCCAGTAGATTTCCTCGGAGGACATCTCAGGGTAGATCTCCAGTGGATGTGCAGGGACAACAGGAGTTCTTGGTAGAGAAGATTCTTGATTCTAAAATGTCCCGGGGTCGGCTTTATTTTTTGGTTCACTGGAAAGGCTATGGTCCGGAGGAAAGGTCTTGGGTCCTGGACCCCTCCTCAAGGGGGGGGTACTGTTAGGCGCCGCGGTCCGAGATCTCGTTGCGGTCCGGCGCCTAGCAACTAGGGACGCCGAGCGGGCTGAGCCGCCGGGTCCCTAGCAACGCTGGGACGCCGTGCGCGCTGAGCCGCTGGGTCTCTAGCAACGCTAGGACGCCGGGCGTGCTCAGCCGCCAGGACCCTAGCAACGGGGACGCCACGGGCGGACCGCGTTCCCCGTTGCAGGGTCAATCAAGTAATTAAACACACTGGTCTTCTGGTCGTGCAGCAAGGCAGCTGCACGACATTTATGTTAATCGGCCTCTGAACCCTGATTGGAGGATGCAGTGCTTAAAGCCTTCTCAGTGCTTCACACAGACGCCGGTTATAGCTTCCTGCATGCTGCTTTGGTTTGCTGAAAGTCTGTTCCAGTTCTGCTGTGTCCGGTCATTCCTGTCCTTAGAGTTCCTGAATCTTGGAGTTGTCATCTCATCCCAAGGAGCCTTCCGGTCCTCAATTACCCGCAACAGTCGCTAGAGGATCTCAAGTGGTTTTCGTGAGTGGCGGCTCTGCCGCGTGCTGCGGCCTAGGTCGCTTCATCTCGTATTCTGTTTTGGAGCATTTGCGGAGGTTTCCGCTCCCACAGTCCTCTCCGGAACTCGGCGGTGCCGAGTAGGAGAGTGGACAAGTGGGTATTTTGGTTGTCCTTTTCCCTGGCGGTTTTTCCGCACATACTCTAGTTTAAAGTTAGTGTATAGCCCCTGGATTTGTTGTTAGTTAGAGGGCCCCTTGTTATCACCCTGTCTTGGATTTCTCTTTGTCTCCCATTAAGACCTGAGGGGGCATCGGAGTTGGGCAGACGTAATCCGCCCTTCAAACGCAGCTGCCATGAGCTCAAGCAACCAAAGTCTCGCAAGAGATTTCTGACAACACGGGCGAGACAACGGAGATAGGGCGCATGGGGCTATTCCCGTTCCCACTCCCATTTCCCAGCATTACGTTCCAGTACTCGGGTCCTTGCTATAAGATCTCCCCAGACCGGAGTATTGGAATCATAACACATATCATACATGTCCTGATATAGTCTGTGCTGCTGGCCCACCCCTAGGGGTGCTAGTGGTGTGTTACCCCCACAGTGTTTGTTCCCAGAGTGTAAGTCATATGTGTAGCAAGTTTGGTGTAAATTGCTTCAGGCATTCCAGAGTTATGCTGTCTGCTGAAAAACTCTGTGCTGCTGCTTCACCCCTAGGGGTGCTAGGGGTATCTTACCCCCACAATGTTTGTTCCCAGCTTGTAAGTCATATGTGTACCAAGTTTGTTGTATATTGGTTCAGGCATTCAGGAGTTATGCTGTCTCCTGAAATACTCGGTGCTGCTGTCCCACCCCTAGGGGTGCTAGGGGTGTATAACCCCTACAGAGTTTGTTCCCAGATTGTAAGTCAGATGTATACCAAGTTTGGTGTAAATTGCTCTAGGCCTTCCACAGTTTTGCTGTCTGCTGACATACTCTGTTCTGCTGTCCCACCCTTAGGGGTGCTAGGGGTGTCTGACCCCCACAGTGTTTGTTTCCAGAGTGTAAGTCATATGTGTACCAAGTTTGTTGTAAATTGCTGCAGGCAGAGCCGGCCTTAGGCATAAGTAAACTAGGCAATTGCCTAGGGCATTTGATATGCCTAGGGGCATCAGCAGCTTCTGCTGATTAAAATGATATACGGCATGCCTATATTCTGTGTGTAGCATTTCATATGCAGATACAGCCACAGTCTCACACAGTATATAGGCATGCTGCATATCATTTTAATCAGTAGAAGCTGCTTGTGCATGCTAGACACATAGCAATGCAAATAAGATGCATTTTCATTAAAAAAGGTGCCAGATGTTAGCATTGAGGCAATATTTATGAGGACACACCTGTATCCAAGCAGAGGCAGAGGTCACAGTGTTAGTGGCAGTGTGATTGCTGTGTGCATGTGAGTGGGTTGGTTGTCCAGTAGTGTTCGGAATATGTGTAAGGAGCATTATGTGTGTCATGTAATATGCATTATAATGTGCAACATATGTGTAAGGGGCAATATGCATGTCATTATGTGTATAAGGGCATTACTAATGTGCGGCATATGTGTAAAAGGGTACTACTGTATGTGTGTCATTATGTGTATAGAGGCACTAATAATGTGCAGCAAATGTGTAGGGGGCACTATGTGTGTCATTATGTGTATAAGGGCATTAATAATGTGCGGCTTATGTGTAAGGGACATTATGTGTAAAAGGGCATTAATAAAGGTTGTCATAATGTGTAAGGCGCATTATGTTTATAAGGACATTAATAATGTGTCTCATATGTGTAAGGGGCATTACTGTGTGGAATTATGTGTATAAATGCATTACTAATGTGTGGCATTATGTGTATAAGGTGCTCTACTATTTGGTGTTGCATATAAAAAGGGCACTACTGTGTCGTCTTATTTGAATAAAGAGCAATAGGGTGTGATGTAATGTGAATAATGGGCTCTACTGTGAGTAATAATGTTTATAAGGTAAAGTGATACTACTGTGGGATGTAATATGAATTATGAACACTATCACATGATCAAATGTGTATGAAGTTGCAGTACTGTGTGGCATTATTGGAATTGGGGTTACTATTGTGTGGCCATGCCTCTTGCCAGCAAAAAAATCACCCCTGTTTGGTCTGTGCGCCAAATGTGCAAATTGTTCCTATTTAAAATATAGGGGGTACAAACTAGAGATGAGCGGGTTCGGTTTCTCTGAAACCGAACCCGCACGAACTTCATGTTTTTTTCATGGGTCCGAGCAGACTCGGATCCTCCCGCCTTGCTCGGTTAACCCGAGCGCGCCCGAACATCATCATGACGCTGTCGGATTCTCGCGAGACTCGGATTCTATATAAGGAGCCGCGCGTCGCCGCCATTTTCACACGTGCATTGAGATTGATAGGGAGAGGACGTGGCTGGCGTCCTCTCCATTAGAAATTAGATTAGAAGAGAGAGAGAGATTGTGCAGAGTCAGACAGAGTTTACCACAGTGACCAGTGCAGTTGTTGTTAGTTAACTTTTATTTATTTTAATATAATATATCCGTTCTCTGCTATATCCGTTCTCTGCCTGAAAAAAAACGATACACAGCAGCAGCCAGTCACACAGTGTGACTCAGTCTGTGTGCACTCAGCTCAGCCCAGTGTGCTGCACATCAATGTATAAAAGGCAAAGCTTATAATAATTGTGGGGGAGACTGGGGAGCACTGCAGGTTGTTATAGCAGGAGCCCCCAGGAGTACATAATATTATATTAATTTAAAATTAAACAGTGCACACTTTTGCTGCAGGAGTGCCACTGCCAGTGTGACTAGTGGTGACCAGTGCCTGACCACCAGTATAGTAGTATATTGTTGTATGTATTGTATACTATCTCTTTATCAACCAGTCTATATTAGCAGCAGACACAGTACAGTGCGGTAGTTCACGGCTGTGGCTACCTCTGTGTCGGCAGTCGGAACTCGGCAGGCAGTCCGTCCATCCATAATTGTATTACAATATATACCACCTAACCGTGGTATTTTTTTTTCTTTCTTTATACCGTCGTCATAGTGTCATACTAGTTGTTACGAGTATACTACTATCTCTTTATCAACCAGTGTACAGTGCGGTAGTTCACGGCTGTGGCTACCTCTGTGTCGGCAGTCGGCAGGCAGTCCGTCCATCCATAATTGTATTATTATTATAATATATACCACCTAACCGTGGTTTTTTTTTCATTCTTTATACCGTCATAGTGTCATACTAGTTGTTACGAGTATACTACTATCTCTTTATCAACCAGTGTACAGTGCGGTAGTTCACGGCTGTGGCTACCTCTGTGTCGGCAGTCGGCAGGCAGTCCGTCCATCCATAATTGTATTATTATTATAATATATACCACCTAACTGTGGTATTTTTTTTTCTTTCTTTATACCGTCGTCATAGTGTCATACTAGTTGTTACGAGTATACTACTATCTCTTTATCAACCAGTGTACAGTGCGGTAGTTCACGGCTGTGGCTACCTCTGTGTCGGCAGTCGGCAGGCAGTCCGTCCATCCATAATTGTATTATTATTATAATATATACCACCTAACCGTGGTTTTTTTTTCATTCTTTATACCGTCGTCATAGTGTCATACTAGTTGTTACGAGTATACTACTATCTCTTTATCAACCAGTGTACAGTGCGGTAGTTCACGGCTGTGGCTACCTCTGTGTCGGCAGTCGGCAGGCAGTCCGTCCATCCATAATTGTATTATTATTATAATATATACCACCTAACCGTGGTTTTTTTTTCATTCTTTATACCGTCGTCATAGTGTCATACTAGTTGTTACGAGTATACTACTATCTCTTTATCAACCAGTGTACAGTGCGGTAGTTCACGGCTGTGGCTACCTCTGTGTCGGCAGTCGGCAGGCAGTCCGTCCATCCATAATTGTATTATTATTATAATATATACCACCTAACCGTGGTTTTTTTTTCATTCTTTATACCGTCGTCATAGTGTCATACTAGTTGTTACGAGTATACTACTATCTCTTTATCAACCAGTGTACAGTGCGGTAGTTCACGGCTGTGGCTACCTCTGTGTCGGCAGTTGGCAGGCAGTCCGTCCATCCATAATTGTATTATTATTATAATATATACCACCTAACCGTGGTTTTTTTTTCATTCTTTATACCGTCGTCATAGTGTCATACTAGTTGTTACGAGTATACTACTATCTCTTTATCAACCAGTGTACAGTGCGGTAGTTCACGGCTGTGGCTACCTCTGTGTCGGAACTCGGCAGGCAGTCCGTCCATCCATAATTGTATTATATACCACCTAACCGTGGTTTTTTTATACCACCTAACCGTGGCAGTCCGTCCATAATTGTATACTAGTATCCAATCCATCCATCTCCATTGTTTACCTGAGGTGCCTTTTAGTTCTGCCTATAAAATATGGAGAACAAAAAAGTTGAGGTTCCAAAATTAGGGAAAGATCAAGATCCACTTCCACCTCGTGCTGAAGCTGCTGCCACTAGTCATGGCCGAGACGATGAAATGCCAGCAACGTCGTCTGCCAAGGCCGATGCCCAATGTCATAGTACAGAGCATGTCAAATCCAAAACACCAAATATCAGAAAAAAAAGGACTCCAAAACCTAAAATAAAATTGTCGGAGGAGAAGCGTAAACTTGCCAATATGCCATTTACCACACGGAGTGGCAAGGAACGGCTGAGGCCCTGGCCTATGTTCATGGCTAGTGGTTCAGCTTCACATGAGGATGGAAGCACTCAGCCTCTCGCTAGAAAAATGAAAAGACTCAAGCTGGCAAAAGCAGC
Organism: Pseudophryne corroboree; assembly: GCF_028390025.1. NCBI lineage: Eukaryota > Metazoa > Chordata > Amphibia > Anura > Myobatrachidae > Pseudophryne > Pseudophryne corroboree. Next base: position 166,705,374 of record NC_086448.1, on the reverse strand, counting down.
ACAGCAAAGAACTGTGCATTCTTCGAAATCCCAAATCCGAATTCCGAGCCCACCCGCTGGCGGTGATGCAGGGCAGTCTGGAGCGACTGCTGATGCTGACATCTGGTCCGGACTGAAGGACCTGACAACCATTACGGACATGTCGTCTACTGTCACTGCATATGATTCTCTCACCATTGATAGAATGGTGGAGGATTATATGAGTGACCGCATCCAAGTAGGCACGTCACACAGTCCGTACTTATACTGGCAGGAAAAAGAGGCAATTTGGAGGCCCTTGCACAAACTGGCTTTATTCTACCTAAGTTGCCCTCCCACAAGTGTGTACTCCGAAAGAGTGTTTAGTGCCGCCGCTCACCTTGTCAGCAATCGGCGTACGAGGTTACATCCAGAAAATGTGGAGAAGATGATGTTCATTAAAATGAATTATAATCAATTCCTCCGCGGAGACATTGACCAGCAGCAATTGCCTCCACAAAGTACACAGGGAGCTGACATGGTGGATTCCAGTGGGGACGAATTGATAATCTGTGAGGAGGGGGATGTACACGGTGATATATCGGAGGATGATGATGAGGTGGACATCTTGCCTCTGTAGAGCCAGTTTGTGCAAGGAGAGATTAATTGCTTCTTTTTTGGTGGGGGTCCAAACCAACCCGTCATTTCAGTCACAGTCGTGTGGCAGACCCTGTCACTGAAATGATGGGTTGGTTAAAGTGTGCATGTCCTGTTTTGTTTATACAACATAAGGGTGGGTGGGAAGGGCCCAAGGACAATTCCATCTTGCACCTCTTTTTTCTTTTATTTTTCTTTGCGTCATGTGCTGTTTGGGGAGGGTTTTTTGGAAGGGACATCCTGCGTGACACTGCAGTGCCACTCCTAGATGGGCCCGGTGTTTGTGTCGGCCACTAGGGTCGCTTATCTTTCTCACACAGTCAGCTACCTCATTGCGCCTCTTTTTTTCTTTGCGTCATGTGCTCTTTGGGGAGGGTTTTTTGGAAGGGACATCCTGCGTGACACTGCAGTGCCACTCCTAGATGGGCCCGGTGTTTGTGTCGGCCACTAGGGTCGCTTATCTTTCTCACACAGTCAGCTACCTCATTGCGCCTCTTTTTTTCTTTGCGTCATGTGCTGTTTGGGGAGGGTTTTTTGGAAGGGACATCCTGCGTGACACTGCAGTGCCACTCCTAGATGGGCCAGGTGTTTGTGTCGGCCACTAGGGTCGCTAATCTTACTCACACAGCTACCTCATTGCGCCTCTTTTTTTCTTTGCGTCATGTGCTGTTTGGGGAGGGTTTTTTGGAAGGGACATCCTGCGTGACACTGCAGTGCCACTCCTAGATGGGCCCGGTGTTTGTGTCGGCCACTAGGGTCGCTTATCTTTCTCACACAGTCAGCTACCTCATTGCGCCTCTTTTTTTCTTTGCGTCATGTGCTGTTTGGGGAGGGTTTTTTGGAAGGGACATCCTGCGTGACACTGCAGTGCCACTCCTAGATGGGCCCGGTGTTTGTGTCGGCCACTAGGGTCGCTAATCTTACTCACACAGCTACCTCATTGCGCCTCTTTTTTTCTTTGCGTCATGTGCTGTTTGGGGAGGGTTTTTTGGAAGGGACATCCTGCGTGACACTGCAGTGCCACTCCTAGATGGGCCCGGTGTTTGTGTCGGCCACTAGGGTCGCTAATCTTACTCACACAGCTACCTCATTGCGCCTCTTTTTTTCTTTGCGTCATGTGCTGTTTGGGGAGGGTTTTTTGGAAGGGACATCCTGCGTGACACTGCAGTGCCACTCCTAGATGGGCCCGGTGTTTGTGTCGGCCACTAGGGTCGCTGAGCTTAGTCATCCAGCGACCTCGGTGCAAATTTTAGGACTAAAAATAATATTGTGAGGTGTAAGGTGTTCAGAATAGACTGAAAATGAGTGTTAATTATGGTTATTGAGGTTAATAATACTATGGGATCAAAATGACCCCCAAATTCAATGTTTTAAGATGTTTTTTAGGGTTTTTTGAAAAAACCACCCGAATCCAAAACACACCCGAATCCGACAAAAAAAATTCGGTGAGGTTTTGCCAAAACGCGGTCGAACCCAAAACACGGCCGCGGAACCGAACCCAAAACCAAAACACAAAACCCGAAAAATTTCAGGCGCTCATCTCTAGTACAAACACCAAAATAAGGACTGCTATGGGTGAGGGGTGATGGTGCTGGGAAAGAGGTGCAAGATCAGAGGCGGAACCAGCGGTGGTGCTAGGGGGCACCAGCCAAAATCTTGCCTAGGGCTTTCATATTGGTTAAGGTCGGCTCTGGCTGCAGGCATTCCAGAGTTATGCTGTTAAAATACTCAGTGCTGCTGCGTCACCCCTAGGGGTGCTAGTGGTGTCTTCTCCCACAGTGTTTGTTGGCAGATTGTAAGGCATATGTGTACCAATATTTGAGCACATTGCTCCAGCAATTCCGGAATTATGCTGTCTCCTGATATACTCGGTGCTGCTGTCTGCCCCCCTAGGGGTGCTAGGGATTTCAAATTGTTTTAGTTGCCTCTGCCGTGTTTTAATACGCTCGTATGAAAAATGTCACGATCTTCGCTTGTAAACTGTGGATTTGTATAGAAAGACAGAAGGACAGAAGGACAAATTTTCATTTTTATATATTAGATGTCTACTTATGTGGATTGGTTAGATTCCACATTTTGTACCATTTAGCTGCATTCTTCATAGGTTGTGTATTTTTTAATTACTATTTGGTATCAGGGGTCCTTTTACTAGTACAGGTTGAGTATCCCATATCCAAATATTCCAAAATACGGAATATTCCGAAATACAGACTTTTTTGAGTGAGAGTGAGTTAGTGAAACCTTTGTTTTTTGATGGCTCAATGTACACAAACTTTGTTTAATACACAAAGTTATTAAAAAATATTGTATTAAATGACCTTCAGGCTGTGTATATAAGGTGTATATGTAACATAAATGCATTCTGTGCTTAGACTTAGGTCCCATCACCATGATATCTCATTATGGTATGCAATTATTCCAAAATACTGAAAAATCCGATATCCAAAATACCTCTGGTCCCAAGCATTTTGGATAATGATACTCAACCTGTAATAAAATAATTAACTATTTTGGAAGAGATTTAATAGATATGGTGAATAGTGGATCTTCAGGGCAAACATTTAGAAAATCAGTGACAAAGTTTTTTGTCTTTTGAAGCATCAAACTGAAATATTTGTTTTATTATTTTGATATGTACTATTTCTGGCCCTGCATTGTTTCTTGATTCATTGTTAAAGACGTTTTTTTTTTTTTTTTTTTTTCAGATATCTTTATTCAAGGATGTTTATTCAAGGACAGGGACAGACAAACAAAAGTCACTGGATAAGTTAAAGCAAGCTATGTCACTGTACTGTATGAACATGACAAGTAAAAAGATACCCATTTATGTAGTTTTATTAGAGAAGTGAGGGAAAGAAGAGCAGAATTTTGTGGAGAGGTGAAATTGAATGAGAGTGAATCAGGGTAGAAAGTTATAGAGAGATATGAGGATGTGACTAGACCTGGGGGGGCATTTATTAATTATTGGGTTTTAGACCTGATAATTATAAACTCTTATTGCTGCTATTCGCAGTAACAAGAAATTACTGTAGGCTAAGGGGCTCCTTAGCGCTCGCCACGCTGTCGATATACCGGTGGTCGGGCTCCCGACGCCGGTATGCTGGTTGCCGGGAGCCCGAGCGCCGGCATACCGTACTACACCCATGTGATTGCATTGCATTGTAACTGTAGCTGCACTCTACATACTGTAGATAAGGCTTAGCTGCAATGGTTTTAAACTGACTAGTAGCTTTATATAGTTACAGTCCAATTACCAGGCTTTCTGCTGGAACAAATACCTCCATCATGCATAAAGTATGTGACTGCAATATGTGAGGTTGTGAGTTCAAGTACCAGAAATGACAGTAATGAGAAATGTCTGTTTTAAATAAGGAAAAAGCAACTGAATTTGCAAATATATTCCTGTATGTATGGGAGTATGCTTATCAGTCTTGCCTCCATTACAACAGCAGGACATCAGACACTGCCCGGGTTTACAGCTGGTATCACTGCTGTCAGGGTCTGGGGTCTTACCGTCGTCAACGGGTTCCGGGGTCTCCCTGTTTGGGTCATGGCAGTGCTGCAGCAGTGGGCGGCTGATTGTTGCTTTGTGTGAAGGGCTGCCGTGAGACTGATGGAGGCAGCGGGTGTGGGCATTGGAGCGCAGTGACTCATGAGGGAAAGGGAGCCTTGTACTGTATGTCTGGAGTTATGGGAACCTTCATGTTAGAGACAAGTGCTCGCAGTGTAGCCAATAGCAGCACTTCTGTGGGTTCTCAGCCAATCCCAGTCTGCTTCTCCTTCTAAAAGAGGATGGACTTGAATCAAACACTGCCAGTGCTTTATGTTGTTTTTCCTAGAAGGTGCTTTTGCTCTGTGCTCCTGTGGGCATCCTGGTTGCTTGGTGCATTGAGTCCCTGAAAGTCTCCTGCCTTGCTCATCTGCACATTACTCTGCTTCTCTCTGCGCTCTGATCCAGAATCCGACACCGGCACCCCCTCCTGCGGCTTCCAACTCACCAGAGTATTTTGGAGGTCATAGTGGTTGCTTTGGACTTCTGGCCAGTTACCAGGAGTCCAGTTTCCATATTCTGAGTTCCTCAGTCACGTTTCTCAAGAGTCCAGTTTCCAAAGTCTGAGTTCTTTAGTCACATTTTCTTTTATCCAGTTTCCACAGTCTGAGTTTTTCAGCTATGTTTCCTGAGCATCCAGTCTTCACAGCTTCCATCTTTGACCCACAGCAATCCTATTCCCAGTCTCCACAGTTGTTGTCTCCAAATCACTGTCATACTCAATACAGTCTCTACAGTTGATGTCTCCAAGTCACAGTTATCTAGTATCCAGTCTTTACAGTTGTTGTCTCCAATTCACAGTCACCTAGTATCCAGTCTTCACAGTTATTGTCCTGAAGTTACAGTTATCCAACTCTCAGTCTTCACAGTTATTGCGCTAGATGCATCATCGCTTTGAAAGTGATAAAATGGAGAGTGCAAAATTACCAGCCAATCAGGTCCTAACTACCATGTCACAGGCTGTGTTTGAAAAATGGCAGTTAGGAGCTGATTGGCTGGTACTTTTTCACTCTCCATTTTATCACTTTCCAAGCGATGATGCATCTGGCCCATTATCTCCAAGTCACAGTTGTCAAGTTACCAATCTTTGCAGTTATTATCTTCTAGCCACAGTTGCCTTGTTCACAGACTTCACGGCAATAAGTTTCCTAGCCCAGTTATTTCTTATCCAGTTGTCACAGTGTGCTATTCCTTCTACCCTGGGAGTCCATGACAAGGAACTATATCCGGCCTTCACGTCTCTTTCCGTCAGTGGTCTCTGCCACTTCCGCTCAAGCTCATTCGTCAGATACTACATTCCAGCCTGATCTGACACACTGCAGCGTGCTGATTAGCAGCAAACATCTGCCTGTGAATAAGAAGCAAGTCACAGGTGAGATCATCAGTGTGCTGCATTAGTACCGGCTGTATCTTTTATGTGTGAACTATTTGCATGTCTACCTTTTCGAACCTGTTGACCTTTTGACTGTGTCAACCTAAGTCTGTGGCGACCATTTAACTGTCGACATTTGGCCCAGTTGACCTTTTGACCGTGTCCACCATCTGGTGTTGACCTATTGACTATCTATGTACTGTCTGTCCTTCAATCCACACCTAAAAACAAACATTTGTGGAATTTAGTACAATAACATTTTAGATTTTTTATTTTTAAATTTCTAAAAAAAATAAACAAATTGCCAATTCTAAACCGAAAGAAATCACTAGTAGTCTTTCATTATGTTACATACTAACTAAGCTCCATCTCACTCAGGTCATACATGTACAGTCTATATGGTTATATATAACTAAATTCTGTATCAGATGAGCATTATGACCTACAGTATCAAAATGCGATTCAATGAGAGCTGAATGAAAATAATGCTCAACCGCTTAGATATATTGGGGATGATGAAACTGGACCCATATTTTGGACACAAAACTCATATGTTACTCCAAAGAAAAGTACATGGAACAACAGCTTTTTGTTTTTTTCCCCTTATTCAGAGATGTGGCCATCTCTACATGGGTAACATATGCATCTGGTGTACCAATAGTTATAATCATCATCAACATCAGCTAGCACTTTCATCTGCCCTATTCTAGGTATATTGTAAAAGCTATGAATCCTCCTAACTGATGTATATGTGCTTATCTTCTGCCTGCATGGCCTGCATTTGCATGGACACTCGCTGACCTTGCCTCAGTGAGAACATCTCCTCATGCCTCAGTTCCACCTTTCAGTTCTAAGGGTCACAATCCTATATACTGTATATGCAGTGGTAATTCAAGCAAGATACTTTTAACGGCATACATTACATTATTACACAGGTGAGGCAAAAAAAATTATGCTTGAACTACTGTCATTTCAAGTTTAATTGACAATATGCCACACTTATACTATCTGACATCAATCTTTTCTGTTCATTTAATATCCTGTTCTCCCTAAATCTACAGAAATCCCTAAGGCTGCTAAGTGTATATTTAATGTAATATTTTCAATTACATACAATGACACTGAGTTTGTCCTGTGATAGCTCCAAGTCAATTAATTCAACTTTTGGTCTTACAAAAATCAATAGAGCAATGCCGAATATTTGTACCTTTTACTGTTACATTATAACATTTCACAAGTTTATTATTGCAGAACTAAACTTTCAGATACCACATCTCAGTAGTTGTACTTAACTCACTGGCATATCTATGATGGGTGCAGTGTGTGTGGTGCACATGGGCCCCTGAGTACAGAGAGGGCCCACACCGCACACACTGCACCCATTTCTTCTATACTCACCTTTCCGGCGTCCATCATTGACTCTGTGTGTGCCCCCTCCTCTCCCGTAGCCATCACCGCCACTGCTAGTGCCAGAGTCTCAGCGCTGACAGTGGCAGACAGCGGCGGTGATGGCTACAGGAGAGGAGGGGGCCCACACAACAGAGTCTGCACATGAGTCCCCTCCTCTCTTGAAACGCCGCTGACTTAACTGCTAATGTCAGATTTACATTGGCTGCTATAATTCCTATCTGTTCTGGTTGCTAGTGCAATACAATACCCCTGTCATGCCAAAATGCCGAATTCAGCTCAGGTCACTGAAGCTGTGTCACACTGTAGGCTGGATCCAGGTTATTTCCGGGACTTCTCCTCTGCCGGAGCTTGAAATTACATCAGTTGGCTCTCCGTACAGCTCTCCAGAATTTGAGTTGAAAGCTTCAAAATATATTAGAACTCGGGTTTTCCCACCTGACTCGGAAATGAATGCGGCAAAACGTCATCATCCTGCTGTCGGATTCTCGCAGGATTTGGATTCCGTATAAGGAGCCACGCGTCACGGCCATTTTCACTCCAGTCTCGGAGAGTGTACAGAGAGGACGTGTCCTCAGTGTTCAGTGTCTGTGTGTTGGAGCGGGAAAGTGGGGTGGCAACTGTTGTCCAGTCCAGTGTAGTCACTCAGTGTATTGTGCTGCATCAGTCCAGGCAGTCACAGTGTTGGTGTTCTCTGCTGCCATATATCCAGTGTAGCTGTAACTATAAGTGGTGCTGTGTTGTGCAGACCAGTCCAGTGTAGTCAGTGTATTGTGCTGCATCAGTCCAGGCATTCACAGTGTTGGTGTTCTCTGCTGCCATATATCCAGTGTAGCTGTATAAGTGGTGCTTTGTTGTGCAGACCAGTCCAGTGTAGTCAGTGTATTGTGCTGTATCAGTCCAGCTATTCACAGAGTTGGTGTTCTCTGCTGCCATATATCCATTGTAGCTGTATAAAGTGGTGCTGTGTTGTGCAGACCAGTGGTATTGTCCTGTGTCATCAGTAATTCCAGTGACGATATATGCTGCTGCTATATGTCCACTGCTGCAGTATAAATAATTATAACAACAACGTGTTGTGCTGCATCAGACCAGTGGTAGTGTCCTGTGTCATCAGTAATTCCACTGACGATATACGCTGCTCCTATACAGTATGTCCACAGTGTCCTGTCCATCAGTCATTCCAGTCATTCCTGTGCCGCATATTGGGGTAATTCCGAGTTGATTGCATCCTCAAATTTGTTAGCAGGTGGGCAAAACCATTTGCATTGCAGGTGTGGCAGATATAATATTTGCAGAGAGAGTTAGATTTGGGTGGGGTGTGTTCAAACTGAAATCTAAATTGCAGTGTAAAAATAAAGCAGCCAGTATTTACCCTGCACAGAAACAAAATAACCCACCCACCCTGCACATGTTATATCTGCCCCCCCCCCCCCCCCTGCAGTGCACATGGTTTTGTCCAACTGCTAACAAATTTCCTGCTGCGATCAACTGAGAATTACTCCCATTGTCTCATATAACTCCAACAAAATAATGGAGAACAAAAATTTTGAGGATAAAATAGGGAAAGATCAAGAAGAACCACTTCCTCCTAGTGCTGAAGCTGCTGCCACTAGCTATGACATAGACGATGAAATGTCATCAACGTTGTTTGCCAAGGCTGATGCCCAATGTGATAGTAGAGGGCATATAAAATCCAAAAAGCCAATGTTCAGTAAAAAGACCCAAAAAAAAGAAATGTAAATGATCTGAGGAGAAACGTAAACTTGCCAATATGCCATTTATGACACGGAGTGGCAAGGAACAGCTGAGGCCCTGGCCTGTGTTCATGACTAGTGGTTCAGCTTCACATGACGATGGAAGCCCTCATAACTGAGGCCTTGACACTTATTTTGGTGTTAGACGTGCACCCGGTATCCGCCATTAGTGCAGTGGGATTTAGACAATTGATGGAGGTATTGTGTACCTAATCCCATCTAGATTCCACTTCACTAGGCAGGCGATAGCGAGATTTTGCCATTTAACTCCAGTGATTTGGATGTATAATGACACTGATTTTGCCAATTAATGTCAGTGATTTAGAATTATTAATTACAGTGATCTTGCCAATTAATTCTAGTGATTTGGACGTATAATTACAGTGATTTTGCAAATTAATGTAAGTGATTTATAATTATTAATTACAGTGATCTTGCCATTTAATTCCAGTGATTTGGACGTATAATTACAGTGATTTTGCCAATTAATGTCAGTGATTTACAATTATCAATTACAGTGATCTTGCCAATTATTTCCAGTGATTTGTACGTATAATTCCAATTGGAATTGTTTGTGTCGCTTGGCTTAGTCATACAGCTACCTCATTGCACCTCTTCGATATCTTTGCATGAGGTGCTGTTTGGGGCCTAGTTTTTGAAAAGTGCCATCCTGGCTGACACTGCCATATGAGTCCAGGGGTACTGCTGTATTATTCCTGGGGTACTGCCATATAGGTCCACCAATTGCAGATTTTTTTAAAAGTGACTGGAGCGTGCTGGAGATGCTGTCAGTGGACCGAACAATTGCGGCCCACTCTCGACATTCAGCCACTGCGTAACACTACTAGATGGGCCAGGTGGTTGTGTCGCTTAGCTTAGTCATACAGCAACCTCGGTCCACCTTTTTATCCTCTTTGCATCATGTGCTGTTAGGGGCCTTTTTTTAATATCTGCCCTCCTGTCTGCCACTGCAGTGCCACACCTAGATGGGCCAACTGTGCGTGTCGCTTGACTTAGTCATACAACTATCTCATTGCAAATCTTTTTCTTCTTTGCATGATGTGCTGTTTGGGGCCTTTTTTTTATATCTGCCCTCCTGTCTGCCACTGCAGTGCCCTGCCTAGATGGGCCAGGTGTTTGTGTTGTCCACTTGTGTCACTTAGCTTAGTCATCCAGCAACCTTGGTGCAACCTTTTGGCCTAAAAACAATATTGTGAGGTGTGAGGTGTTCAGAATAGACTGGAAATGAGTGGAAATGATTGCTATTGAGGTTATTAATACCATAGGAGCAAAATTACCAGCAAATTCTGTGATTTTAGCTGTTTTTATATTTCTTCAAAAATCATCCAGATCCAAAACCAAAATACGAAAGGGTGGTTTTGGCAAAACCAAGCCAAAACTAGAGATGAGCGGGTTAGGTCCGTCGAGATCCGAACCCCCCCAAACTTCACGTGGTTTACACGGGTCCGAGGTAGCCTCGGTTCTTCCCGCCTTACTCGCAAAACCCGAAAGAGGCAAAACGTCATCTTCCCGCTGTCGTATTCTCGCGAGATTCATATTCCATATAAAGAGCCGCGCGTCACCGCCATTTTCACTTGTGCATTGTAGAGTGAGCGGAGAGGACGTGGCTACATCCTGAATAGCCCAATATCAGCTAAATATCAGCTCAATATCTGTGCTCACTATCAGTGCTGCATTGTAGTGACCAGTATACTACAGTACAATAGTCCATTGCTGTATCTTGCTGCTCCGTGTCAGTTCTAGTATCCTCATCAGTGCTCAATATCTGTGCTCAGTATCAGTGCTGCATTGTGGTGACCAGTACACTGCAGTACAATAGTCCATTGCTGTATCTTGCTGCTCCGTTTCAGTTCTAGTATTATGAACAGTGCTCAATATCTGTGCTCAGTATCAGTGCTGCATTGTGGTGACCAGTATATAGTAGTACAGTACAGTAGTCCATTGCTGTATCTTGCTGCTCCGTGTCAGTTCTAGTATCCTGAACAGTGCTCAATATCTGTGCTCAGTATCAGTGCTGCATTGTGGTGACCAGTATATAGTAGTACAGTACAGTAGTCCATTGCTGTATCTTGCTGCTCTGTGTCAGTTCTAGTATCCTGAACAGTTCTCAATATCTGTGCTCAGTATCAGTGCTGCATTGTGGTGACCAGTATATAGTAGTACAGTAGTCCATTGCTGTATCTTGCTGCTCCATGTCAGTTCTAGTATCCTGAACAGTGCTCAATATCTGTGCTCAGTATCAGTGCTGCAATGTGGTGACCAGTATATAGTAGTACAGTACAGTATTCCATTGCTCTATCTTGCTGCTCAGTGTCAGTTCTAGTATCCTGAACAATGTTCAATATCTGTGCTCAGTATCAGTGCTGCATTGTGGTGACCAGTATATAGTAGTACAGTACAGTAGTCCATTGCTGTATCTTGCTGCTCCGTGTCAGTTCTAGTATCCTGAACAATGTTCAATATCTGTGCTCAGTATCAGTGCTGCATTGTGGTGACCAGTATATAGTAGTACAGTACAGTAGTCCATTGCTGTATCTTGCTGCTCCGTGTCAGTTCTAGTGTCCTCATCAGTGCTCAGTATCACTACTCATTGTCTTGTGCTGCATTGTGGTGACTCTGGGGTATATTCAATTGCGGTCGAATTGCCGAAATTGTCGAAATACGGGGCATTTTCGACACAAAAAACCTGTTGAATTTGATTCAACAATTCAATACAGTACTTTTCGACAAAAAAACTGCCGTTTCATTTTCGACTTTTTGCAATTCGACATGTCTGCAATGTTAAAAATGCGGCTTTTCGACAAAAGTATATTCAATTGAAGAATGTCGATTCGACGCCAGTGCTTTTCGACAGTCATTTTGTCAATTTCATTCCGCCTCATTTTTCTGTCGTGATCTAATAAAAAATTTTAATAACATGTATTTTTTGGTGCTTTTTTGATTGCTAATAGCATATATATTTATACTTGAAGGGATTTTCTTCTTGGTTTGTCTATTTATGAGCCACAAGTATTATTTAATCGATTTTTTAAAAGAATCTTTTTGTTTTACAGACTACAATAATATGGAGAGATAAGTGCATGTTTTTCAGTTGGAAGGGGTGTTGAAAGTGTAAAAAATCCTGAAAAAAATTGTGTGGGGTCCCCCTCCTAAGCATAACCAGCCTCAGGCTCTTTGAGCCGGTCCTGGTTGTAAAAATACGGGGGGAAAATTGACAGGGGTTCCCCCATATTTTAACAACCAGCACCGGGCTCTGCAGGGGTACCAGCTTGCAGGGGAGGCTTGCTGGGACTTGTGGTTCTGCTACAAAAAACAATATTTTTTTTGTCACAAAAGGCTATCAGCCCCCCATCCGCCGCCCTTTGATGGGGGGGACAGCCTTTGGCTTTACCCCTGGCCCTTGGGTGGCTGGAGGGGGGGAACCCTTGATTTAAGGGGTCCCCACTCCTCCAGGGTACCCCGGCCAGGGGTGACTAGTTGGTGATGTAATGCCAGGGCTGCAGGGACCTATATAAAAGTGTCCCCCGGCTGTGGCATTATCTCTCTGACTGGTGGAGCTCAGTGCTGGTGTTAAAAATACGGGGGACCCCTACGTGTTTTGTCCCCCATATTTTTTGCACTAGGACCAGGCGCAGAGCCCGGTGCTGGTTGTTAAAATATGGGGGAACCCCTGTCAATTTTTCCCCATATTTTTACAACCAGGACTGGCTGGTTATGATTAGGAGGTCGAACCCAGGCCACCCACTATTCGTCAATTGGTCCGTTTTTCGACAGGGGGACTGTCGAATCTATTATTTATTAAATATGTCGAATTCTGGTCCCGGGTGGAGGGTTTTGCCTGTTGAATTGTGTCGAATCCAAAAACTGTCAAATTCACTCCGGAATTCAACCGCAATTGAATATACCCCTAAATGTCCAGTGTCTTGTGCTGCATCTTGCTGCTGTAGGGTGCTGTGGTAGTGTCCTGTCACTGTGCATAGGTCATCATCATTCCAGTCACAGTGGTATCTGGTATCTATCTAGTGGTATCTAATTCCAGACATTACTGCCGTCTAATTCCAGATTTATTACTGGCATATAATTCCACATATTAAAAAATGGAGAACAAAAATTTGGAGGGTAAAATAGGAAAAGATCAAGATCCACTTCCACCTAACATAGAAACATAGAATTTGACGGCAGATAAGAACCACTTGGCCCATCTAGTCTGCCCCTTTTTTTATCCTTTAGGCAATCTCAACCCTTTTTGAACCTTAATTCTTTGTAAGGATATTCATATGCCTATCCCAAGCATGTTTAAATTGGTCTACAGTCTTAGCCTCTACCACCTCTGATGGGAGGCTATTCCACTTATCTACTACCCTTTCTGTGAAGTAATTTTTCCTTAAATTTCCCCTGAACCTCCCCCCCTCCAGTCTCAGTGTATGTCCTCGAGTTCTAATACTTCTCTTCCTTTGAAGAATGTTTCCCTCCTGAACTTTTTTAAGACCTAGTGCTGAAGCTGCTGCCACTAGTCATGGCAGAGACAATGAAATGCCATCAATGTCGTCTGCCAAGGCCGATGCCCAATGTCATAGTAGAGAGCATGTAAAATCCAAGAAAAAAAAAAGTTAAAGGACTCAAAAATCTAAATTAAAATCGTCTGAGGAGAAGCGTAAACTTGCCAATATGCCATTTACGACACGGAGTGGCAAGGAACGGCTAAGGCCCTATCCTATGTTCCTTATGACTAGTGGGTCAGCTTCACATGAGGATGGAAGCACTCATCCCCCCACTAGAAAAATGAAAAGAGTTAAGCTGGCAAAAGCACAGCAAAGAACTGTGCATTCTTCTAAATCACAAATCCCCAAGGAGAGTCCAATTGTGTCGGTTGTGATGCCTGACCTTCCCAACACTGGACGGAAAGAGGTGGCTCCTTCCACCATTTGTACGCCCCCTGCAAGTGCTGGAAGGAGCACCCACAGTCCAGTTCCTGATAGTCAAATTGAAGATGTCACTGTTGAAGTACACCAGGATGAGGATATGGGTGTGCTGGTGCTGAGGAGAAAATTGACAAGGAGGATTCTGATGGTGAGGTGGTTTGTTTAACCCAGGCACCCGGGGAGACACCTGTTGTCCGTGGGATGAATAAGGCCATTGACATGCCTGGTCAAAATACAAAAACAATCACCTCTTCAGTGTGGAATTATTTCAACAGAAATGCGGACAACTGGTGTCAAGCCATGTGTTGCCTTTGTCAAGCTGTAATAAGTACTGGTAAGGATGTTAACCACCTAGGAACATCCTCCCTTATACGTCACCTGGAGCGCATTCATCAGAAGTCACTGACAAGTTCAAAAACTTTGGGTGACAGCGGAAGCAGTCTACTGACAACTAAATCCCTTCTTCCTCTTGTACCCAAGCTCCTGCAAACCACACCACCAACTCCCTCAGTATCAATTTCCTCCTTAGACAAGAACGCCAATAGTCCTGCAGGCCATGTCACTGGCAAGTCTGATGAGTACTCTCCTAACTGGGATTCCTCCGATGGATCTTTGAGTGTAATGCCTACTGCTGCTGGCACTGTTGTTGTTGCTGCTGGGAGTCGATCGTCATCCCAGAGGGGAAGTCAGAAGTCCACTTGTACTACTTCGAGTAAGCAATTGACTGTCCAACAGTCCTTTGCGAGGAAGATGAAATATGACAGCAGTCATCCTGTTGCAAAGCGGATAACTCAGGCCTTGACAACTTGTGGTGTTAGACGTGCATCCGTTATCCGCCGTTAGTTCACAGGGACTTAGAGAATTGCTTTAGGTAGTGTGTCCCTGGTACCAAATACCATCTAGGTTCCACTTTTCTAGGCAGACAATACCGAGAATGTACACAGACATCAGAAAAAGAGTCACCAGTGTCCTAAAAAATGCAGTTGTACCCAGTGTCCACTTAACCATGGACATGTGGACAAGTGGAGCAGGGCAGACTAAGAACTATATGACTGTGACAGCCCACTGGGTAGATGTATTGCCTCCCAAAGCAACAAAAGCGGCGGCAGTACCAGTAGCAGCATCTCGCAAACGCCAACTCGTTCCTAGGCAGGCTACGCTTTGTATCACCGCTTTCCAGAAGAGGCACACAGCTGACAACCTCTTACGGAAACTGAGGAACATCATCGCAGAATGGCTTACCCCAATTGGACTCTCCTGGGGATTTGTGACATCGGACAACGCCACCAATATTGTGCGTGCATTACATGTGGGCAATTCCTGCACGACCCATGTTTTGCACATACAATGAATTTGGTGGTGCAGAATTTTTTAAAAAATGACAGGGGCGTGCAAGAGATGCTGTCGGTGGCCCGAAGAATTGCAGGCCACTTTCGGCATTCAGCCACCGCGTGCCAAAGACTGGACCACCAGCAAACACTCCTGAACATACCCTGCCATCAGCTGAAGCAAGAGGTGATAACGAGGTGGAATTCAACCCTCTATATGCTTCAGAGGATGGAGGAGCAGCAAAAGGCCATTCAAGCCTATACATCTGCCTACGATATAGGCAAAGGAGGGCGAATGCACCTGACTCAAGCGCAGTGGAGAATGATTTCAACATTGTGCAAGGTTCTGAAACCCTTTGAACTTGCCACACGTGAAGTCAGTTCAGACACTGGCAGCCTGAGTCAGGTCATTCCCCTCATCAGGCTTCAGGCTTTTGCAGAAGCAGCTGGAGAGATTGAAGGTGGAGCTAAAACGGAGCGATTCCGCTAGGCATGTGGGACTTGTGGATGGACCCCTTAATTCGCTTAACCAGTATTCACGGGTGGTCAATCTGTTGAAATCAGAGCACTACATTTTGGCCACCGTGCTCGATCCTAGGTTTAAAGGCTACGTTGTATCTCTCTTTCCGGCAGACACAAGTCTGCAGATGTTCAAAGACCTGCTGGTGAGACAATTGTCAAGTCAAGCGGAACGTGACCCGCCAACAGCTCCTCCTTCATTTTCTCATGCCACTGGAGTTGCCAGGTAAAGGATCAAATTTCCAAAACCACCCGCTGGCGGTGATGCAGGGCAGTCAGGAGCGATAGCTGACATCTGGTCCAGACTGAAGGACCTGCCAATGATTACTGACATGTCGTCTACTGTCACTGCATATGATTCTGTCACCATTGAAAGAATGGTGGAGTTTTATGAGTGACAGCATCACTGTAGGCATGTCAGACAGTCCGTACATATACTGGCAGGAAAAAGAGGCAATTTGGAGGCCCTTGCACAAACTGGCTTTATTTTAACTAAGTTGCCCCCCCTCCAGTGTGTACTCCGAAAGAGTGTTTAGTGCAGCCGGTAACCTTGTCAGCGATCGACGTAGGAGGTTACTTCCAGAAAATGTGGAGAAGATGATGTTCATCAAAATGAATTATAATCAATTCCTCCGTGGAGACATTTACCAGCAATTGCCTCCAGAAAGTACACAGGGACCTGTGATTGTGGATTCCAGTGGGGACAAATTAATACTCTGTGAGGAGGGGGATGTACACAGTGAAAGGGGTGAGGAATAGGACGATGAGGAGGAGGTGGACATCCTGCCTCTGTAGAGCCAGTTTGTGCAAGGAGAGATTGATTGCTTCTTTTTTGGTGGGGGCCCAAACCAACCAGTCATTTCAGCCACAGTCGTGTGGCAGACCCTGTCGCTGAAATGATTGGTTTGTTAAAGTGTGTATGTCCTGTTTATACAACATAAGGGTGGGTGGGAGGGTCCAAGGACAATTACATCTTGCACCTCTTTTTTTTATTTATCTTTGCATCATGTCCTGTTTGGGTGCTATTTTTTTAAGTGACATCCTGTCTGACACTGCAGTGCCACTCCTAGATGGGCCAGGTGTTTGTGCCGCCCACTTGGGTCACTTAGCTTAGTCATCCAGCGACCTCGGTGCAAATTTTAGGACTAAAAGTAATATTGTGAGGTGTGAGGTGTTCAGAATAGACTGGAATGAGAGGAAATTATGGTTATTGAGGTTATTAATACTATAGGATCAAAATTACCCCCACATTCTATGATTTAAGCTGTTTTTGAGTGGGTATTGAAAAAAACACCCGAATCCAAAACACACCCGAATCCGACAAAAATTCTTAAGGGAGGTTTTGCCAAAACGCGTCCGAATCCAAAACATGACCACGGAACAGAATCCAAAACCAAAACACAAAACCCGAAAAATGCCCGCTGCACATCTCTAGCCAAAACCAAAACACGAAAGTGGAATTAGAACCAAAACCAAAATACAAAACACGAAAAGTGCCCGCCACACATCTCTAATTAGAACTGTATTAGAATTAGTTTATGGTGTACATTAAATTACAGCTTGGGCTTTATTTAATCAATGGTGGTTAAAGTAGTGTGGGCTGTTGCCTAAAAGTAACCAAATATTTACAGTAAGGAACTTTCCTCCATTTACAACTTGTATGTCACTTTTTATTTTATTTTTGCAATGCCACTCACTCTCCCACTACCATTGCTGTGTGAAGTGTCCTGTCTGGGTGCTTTTTATGCAGTATGATGTGTTGTTTGTGTTTGTTTTTTTAATATTTGTGCTTCAGAGTCCACAATTCCACACTCTCTCCCTCCAGCATCTTGTGTGAAATGGCACCCGAATCATGAAGGAGGGACTTTATGCAATCCAAAACATGTGGAAGATGACATTTTTTCTCATTTTTGGATCCTAGTCTGGAGGGAAGACATGAGCTGGGACTTGGATCTACTCATAATTAGAGATGAGTGGGAGAACCGAACACCCCCGAACTTCACGCTCCGAGACCAGATCCAAGTCCGGCTCGGGACATCCCGCCAGACTTGGATGCCAGAACAAGGCAAAATGTCATCATCCCGCTGGTGAATTCTCGTGGGTTTTGATTTCCATATAAACAGCCATGCGTCACCGCCATTTTTCGCTCTGGACTTGGTGAGTGAGGGAGACAGACCTCTGTCTCTCTCTGTGGGTGGTGGCATCGGATGGGGTCAGTGTGTGCAGGGGTGCTGGTTTTTTATGCTGTAAAAATTCAGGGGTTCTTTTGTTAACATAAATGTACACTGGCCTTGTCTTGTATGCTGTAAAAATTCAGAGGTGCTGTTGTTACAATAAATGTACTCTGGCCCTGTCTTGTATGTTGTAAACATTCAGGGGTGCAGCAAAAATAATTGTACACTGGCCCTGTATGCTGTAAAAATACAGGGGTGCTGTTGTTAAAATAAAAGCACACTGATCCTGTATGTTGTGCAAATACAGGCTTGCTGGCCCAGTCTTGTATGCTGTAAAAAATCAGGGATGCGGTTGTTACAATAAATGTACACTGGCCCTGTCTTGTATGTTGTAAAAGTTCAGGGGTGCAGCAAAAATAATTGTACACTGGCACTGTATGCTGTAAAAATACAGGGGTGCTGTTGTTAAAATAAAAGCACACTGATCCTGTATACTGTGAAAATACAGGGGTGCTGGCCCAGTCTTGTATGCTGTAAAAAATCTGGGGTGCTGCAAAAATATTTTACACTGTCCCTGTATGCTGTAAAAATACAGGGGTGCTGTTGTTAAAATAAATGCACACTGGTTCTGTATGCTGTGAAAATACAGGGGTTCTGGCCTGGTCTTGTATGCTGTAAAAATTCAGGGGTGCAGTGAAAATAAATGTACACTGGCCCTGTATGCTGTAAAAATACAGGGGTTCTGTAGTTAAAATAAAAGTACACTAGTCCTGTATGCTGTAAAAATACAGGGGTGCTGTTGTTAAAATAAATGTACACACTGGTCCTGTATACTGTTAAAATACAGGGGTGCTGTTGTTAAAATAAGAGTACACTGGTCCTGTATGCTGTAAAAATACAGGAGTGCTGTTGTTAAAATAAAAGTACACTGGTCCTGTAAGCTGTTAAAATACAGGGGTGCTGTTATTAACATAAAAGTACACTGGTCCTGTATGCTTTAAAAATACTGGGGTGTTGTGAATAACAGGGGTGCTGGCACTGTCCGCAATTGCAATGTCTAGCCCTGACCTTCACAACACTGTATGGGAAGAGGAGGCTCCTACCACCATTTACACACCCTCTGCAAGATGTCACTGTAGAAGTACACCAGGATGAGGATGATATTGGTGTTGCTGGCACTGAGGAGGAAGTTGATGATGAGGATTCTGATGGTGATATGGTTTGTTTGAATAAGACACCAGTGGAGACAGTTGTTGTCCATGGGATGAAAAAGCCCATTGTCATGCCTATGCAAAATACCAAAAAGGCCACCTCTTCAGTGTGGAATTATTTCTGAACAAATCCAGACAATAGGTGTCAAGCCATCTGTTACCATTTTCAATCCATAATAAGTAGGGGTAAGGACGTTAACCACCTAGGAACATCCTCCCTTATACGTCACCTGCAGTGCATTCATCATAAGTCATTGTCAAGTTCAGAAACTTTGGGTAATAGAGTAATCAGGCCACTGACACCTAATGATGTGGTTTGTTTGAATATTAATTCTCTGTGAAGATGAGGATGAGGAACACTGAAGGGAGGGTGGGGGGGGGGATCAGAGGATAAGGACGACATCTTGCCTCTGTAGAGCCAGTTTGTGCAAGGAGAGATTAATTGCTTCTTTTTGGTGGGGGCCCAAACAAACCAGTAATTTCAGCCACAGTCATGTGGCAGACCCTGTTGCAGAAAAAATTGGTTTGTTAAAGTGTGCATGTCCTGTTTATACAAAATAAGGATGGGTGGGAGGGCCCAAGGACAATTCCATCTTGCACGTCTTTTCTTTGCCACATCACTCCAGGGATGCTGCCCTTTATGGGGTGCTTCCCCTCTGCCCTATCAGTTCAGAGGTGCTTCCCCACTGCTGTTCAAGTCCAGGGGTGCTGTTGCCTGTCTGCGGTGTTAGAAGAATAGAGTTTTAGTGATGTTGCATTGCATCAGCTTTCCATTGCACTGCAGCACTAGATGGGTCAGGAGCTCCTGTGAGGCACAAACAGTTACTGAATAAGACCCAGTATGGAGTCTCATGGTGGCTTACAGCCAGGAAGATGTGTGGCTTGCCAGGCTGTGGCATGCTGTGGGCACAGAGGTTAGCATTGCTTCCTCCCACAGTCCTACTAATAGTATGAAATGATTTTCGACTGTAGAGAGGTAAGCTCCACTAGTGCAGGGACTCAATAACAAAAATATTACTGCACAGTCCTGCTCTAGTACTGTACCGAACCCACCCAAATTCAATTTGCCCCATCCGGGGCTGCTAAAACATCTAAGGGACTGCTTTATTTAAAAATTAAATATGAAAAAAATAAACAAGACGCACAGTTATGCTTACATGCGTGTAACTGGCACACTGGTATGCTTACATGCGTGTAACTGGGAGCTGTGGAAAAACAAAAATAAGGCATCTGCCACAAAATATGTAAATAAAAATGCAATAAAAAAAATGGAAAAGAGAAACCCACAAGATTTTCACAAAATAAGTCTCCAGACTCCGTAGAGGTTAAAATATCCAATCTTGATCCTGTGGTATACACCAGTTTATTTGCATCCCAGCATTAAATCAGAGATTATTTTAATCCCTGAAAATAAAGAAGGGAGTACAAATTCGGAGGCTTTGGTTTCTAGTTTATCAGTTTGTCCAGTAATGTGGTAATTATATATTTGCTTGGTTAAAGATCTTTCCGTTCCACACCAATATAGGAGCGGAGGTGAAAGCCTATGTGTTGTTCCTGATTGCGTGTGCCTCTCTAATTTTTTAATCACCTTCTTGACACTGTCCTCTTCATCTTGCCTCATCTCATAATGTGAAAAGTCATCAAAGAAGGAGGTGGTATGTTTGTAGCTAGCTATGATTCAGAGAACTTGGCAAGCTTTTTCCAGGAGGAACACCTGTCGCTGAAATGATGGGTATATTAAACTGTGAATGTCCTTTTTAAACAACATAAGGGTGGGTGGGTGGGTGGGAAGTCCCAAGGACAATTCCATCTTGCGCCTCTTTTTTTTCTTTGCATGATGTGCTCTTTGGGGCCTATTTTTTAAACTGCCATCCTGTCTGCTACTGCAGTGCCACTCCTAGATGGGCCAGGTGTTTGTGCCGCCCACTTGTGTAGCTTAGCTTAGTCATCCAGCTACCTCAGTGCAACCTTTTGGCCTAAAAACAATATTGTGAGTAGTGATGTGCACCGGACATTTTTCGGGTTTTGTGTTTTGGTTTTGGATTCGGTTCCGCGGCCGGGTTTTGGATTCGGATGCGTTTTGGCAAAATCTCCCTGAAAATTTTTTGTCGGATTCCGGTGTGTTTTGGATTCGGGTGTTTTTTTTTACAAAAAACCCTCAAAAGCAGCTTAAATCATAGAATTTGGGGGTCATTTTGATCCCATAGTATTATTAACCTCAATAACCATAATTTCCACTCATTTCCAGTCTATTCTGAACACCTCACAATATTATTTTTAGTCCTAAAATTTGCACCGAGGTCGCTAAATGACTAAGCTAAGCGACTGTTACGCACACCAGTGCTAACAGGAGTATACCGGTGTATGAACAGAGAGGGATGCGAGGCAAAACGAACTCACAGACAGTATAACACAACATACACAGGAGGTGATGGAATAACTAATAAACACAAAATGAACGGGGAAGCCCAAAGGCTCAGGAATTGGGTGTCTCCCTAGTGTCAGGAATGCTCAGATGGAATAGAGCGGACAATGAAGCGAGATGTAGTGCTTTAACATGTGGAGCACCCAAAATGATGTTGCTAAGAGCAACAGAAAAAACCCCAAAGGGTTACCAACGGGTGTGGGAATAAACTCCTTGGTCAGAGATAGAAATATAGACACAAGGAGAGTATCCACAATCCTAACCCCCACTTGCAGGGCACAGGTTCAGCTTACTGCCACTAAACTGACACCTGGACACCCTGCACAGTGAGGGAGGATTAAGCAAGCAGGTCTGAGAGTACAGCCGCAAACCTGCTGGGTTCACAGAATAGCAAAAGAACCCCAGCAGGTTAAACAACTGACTCCAGTCTTACTGCTAGGTCCGGATTGGCAGAATGAAGTACCGAATCCCAAGGCCTATTCGCAGTAAGCAACAAGTAAATACAAAGTCACACAGTACTAGCTAACTCTCTGGAACTGACTAACAAACAAAGATTCAGCAGCATTTGCCTAGCCTGAGAGGATGGTTTATATAGCAGGTGCTGTCCACGCCACACTCAGACCTCACAGACTGTGAGCACAAAACCAGCGCCGGATTCCCTGCCGTGCACAGAGCCTGTAACCACTACACAGTAAAAACCCGGACCGGAGTATCAGCTGCGCTCAGGTTACTTCGCTAACACTTGCCTCCCGGTTGCCATGGCGACGTGGCAGTACAGAACAGGAGATCCTAACAGTACCCCCCCTCTGACGAGGGGTCAAAGAACCCCTACCACCGGGTTTATCGGGGAACTGCGAGAAGAAAGAGCGTATCAGTCTGGGGGCATGAAGATCACAACTGCGCACCCACGACCGCTCCTCCGGGCCATACCCATTCCAGTGCACCAAAAATGACAGCCAACCCCGAACCATCTTGGAGTCAAGAACCCTTTCAACCACAAACTCCCTCTGACTCCGTATCAGAAGAGGAGAAGGTCTTCCACTGGAAGAAGGATTACTAACCGCCAGTTTTAAAAGGGAACAATGAAATGTTTTATTGATACCCAATGAACGGGGCAGATCTAACTGAAATGCCACCGGATTGATAACCCTGATGATCTTATAAGGGCCGATGAACCGGGGGCCTAACTTATGAGATGGCTGTCTCAACTTCAAATTCTTGGTGGACAACCAGACGAAGTCTCCTAATTTGAAGCTGCAGGGTCTTCTCCGCTTATCAAAAACCCTTTTGGTCACTAATGACACAGACACAAGGGCTTTCTTAACTTTCCTCCAAATACCCCTAAGGGCCGAAACCACAGAGGAACCACCAGGCGTGGAATCCAGGGGGTCAAAAGAATTGGCCTTAGGATGATGCCCAAACACACAAAGGAAGGGATAGATCCCTGTAGCAGAGTGAGCCGCGTTGTTATAGGCAAACTCCGCCATGGACAGATGAGCAACCCAGTCAGTATGACAATTGGAGACATAACACCTGAGGAACTGCTCCAAGGACTGGTTCACCCTCTCAGTCTGCCCATTAGACTGTGGATGGTAGCCTGACGACAAGCTCACAGAAATCTGGAGATCAGAACAAAATGCCCTCCAGAATTTGGCCACAAACTGGGATCCACGGTCAGAGACCACATCAAGTGGCAACCCATGGAGGCGCACAACATGCTGCATAAATAACTCAGACAGGCGTCTGGCCGATGGCAACCCAACCAGTGGAACGAAATGCGCCATCTTCGAAAACCTGTCAACGACAACCCAAATGGCTGTCATCCCCGAGGATTTGGGCAAGTCCACCACAAAATCCATGGAAATGTGGGTCCATGGCTTAGATGGAATAGAGAGTGGATGTAATGGGCCGACAGGAACCCCTCTAGGAGTTTTATTTCGGGCACAAACGTCACATGCCTGAACCCACTGATCCACATCCCTAGCCACCGAGGGCCACCACACCGCCCTAGACAGCAACTCCCGAGTTCTGGCAATACCCGGATGCCCTGCCGACCTCTTGGCATGGAATTCCAGGAACACTCGCTGTCTTAACCTAGGAGGCACAAACAAGAGACCTACCGGAAGGTCTGGAGGAGCCTGCTCCTGTGCTCTAAGGACTAATGACAAGAGGTCCTGGGTAATGCCCACTTTAATACATGATGGGGACACAATGGGCAATGGCTCCTCGGTGTTCTCTTGGACTGGAGCAAAACTCCGCGAGAGCGCATCAGCCTTGATGTTTTTTGACCCAGGGCGATATGTTATCAAAAAATTAAAGCGAGCAAAAAACAAAGCCCATCGTGCTTGCCTGGCATTGAGCCGCTTCGCTGACTCTAAATATGCCAGATTCTTATGGTCGGTGGGAATTGAGACCACAAACTTAGCCCCCTCAAGCCAGTGTCTCCACTCCCCGAGTACATCCTTTATAGCCAACAATTCCCGGTTACCCACATCATAATTCATCTCGGCAGATGAAAATTTACGGGAAAAGTAAGCACAGGGATGAAGGCGATTATCAGACACCCCCATCTGAGAGAGCACTGCCCCAATACCTATCTCAGAGGCATCCACTTCTACCACAAAAGGACACTCTGGATCTGGGTGTCGCAGCACCTTGGCCGAGACAAATTCCCTTTTGAGATGGGCAATGGCCGCTTTGGCCTCACAAGACCAGTGAGCAACATCCGCCCCTTTCTTAGTGAGTGCCACCAAGGGGGCCACTATAGACGAAAATCCAGCGATGAACCGTCTATAAAAATTCGCAAAGCCCAGAAAACGCTGAAGCGCCTTCAAACTAGTGGGCTGCACCCAATCCAGGACTGCCTGTACCTTAGAACCCTCCATTTGGAAACCTTCTGAGGAGATAATATACCCTAGAAATGCGATTTGCTGGACTTCAAATTCGCACTTCTCCAGCTTCGCCCCAAGCTGGTGGTCTCTGAGTTTCTGGAGGACTAAGCGTACATGCTTCCGATGTTCCTCCAGGGAATGGGAGAAGATTAGGATGTCATCTAGATAAACAACTAAAAATCTATCCAAATATTCCCTGAGCACATCGTTCATGAATTCCTGGAAGACTGCCGGGGCATTAGAGACCCCAAAAGGCATCACCAAATATTCATAATGCCCTGACTGGGTATTAAAGGCAGTCTTCCATTCATCCCCCTCTCTTATTCGGATTAGATTGTAAGCACCGCGTAGGTCAATCTTAGAAAAAATGGTGGCAGTACGAAGCTGGTCAAACAAAACCGAAATGAGAGGCAGTGGGTACGAGTTTTTAATCGTGATACGGTTCAATTCCCTGAAGTCGATGCAGGGTCGCAATGAACCGTCCTTTTTACCCACGAAGAAGAACCCCGACTCAACTGGGGACTGTGAGGGTCTGATAAATCCCTTAGCCAAGTTCTCCTGAATGTACTCTGCCATAGCCTGAGTCTCAGGACGTGACAGGGAGTACAACCTGCTCTTGGGAAGCTTAGCATTCGGCAACAAATCAATGGCACAGTCATAGGGGCAATGGGGAGGTAGTACCTCCGCAACTTTTTTGGAGTACACATCCGCAAAATCTGCATAACATCCTGGCAATCCTGGCAAACTTAGCTGCGAGAGCCTGACTGGAAGGCTCAAGCAACTCCTGAAACAATCACTACCCCAACTAAGAATCTCCCCAGAGACCCAGTGAAATTGAGGGTTATGGGCCCTTAACCAGGGTAACCCCAAAACCAATGGGGCAAAAGAACAGACAGTCACATAGAAAGACAATTTTTCAGAGTGTGTGGTTCCAATAAACAAAGGAATTTGGCTGGTGCAGGAGGTAATTTTACCCTGGGACAATGGTTCCCCGTTTAACCCACAGATCTCAATCTCTGATGCCAAAGGTACTGAGGGAACAGAGTGTTCCAGGGCGAATTGACGGTCCATGAAAACCCCATCGGCCCCACTGTCAACAAAGGCCTCAGTCTTGACAGTTTGACCGAGGATCTCCAAAGTCACCGGAATGAGAAAAGTCTTTTTGGGAAAATCTGACTTCTGGCCTGACAGGATATTTCCCATCACCCTCAGGCCCTGAAGTTTTCCGGCTTTTCTGGGCATGATACTACGACATGACCTTTAATCCCACAGTACAAACACAAACCCTGCTGTCTCCTCCGCGTCTTCTCACGCGAGGAGAGACGGGTAGCCCCAATCTGCATAGGCTCCTCGGAATATTCCTCAGAGTCTGAGGTTCCCTTGGGAAAAAAGGAAACTGCGGTCTCCCTTTCAAGCCTACGCTCTCTCAGCCGTCTATCCACCCGCATGGATAACTGCATGAGCTGATCTAAGCTATCAGGCAAGGGATATTGTACCAGTTGGTCCTTTATCTGGTCAGAAAGGCCCCTTCGGTACTGGTTTCTCAGGGCTGGGTCATTCCACTGGGTATCATGAGCCAACCTCCGAAACTCCGTACTATAAACCTCAGCTGGCCGTCGCCCTTGCTTTAGGACCGTAATCTGAGCCTCGGCTGAAGCCATCTTGTCAGGGTCATCATACAAAATGCCCAGTGCCGTAAAAAAAGCATCAACACTTTTAAGCAACGGACAGTCAGGCTGCAACCCATATGCCCAGACCTGTGGGTCTCCTTGTAGCAAGAAATCACCATGCCCACCCGCTGAATCTCCGACCCAGAAGACTGGGGCCTAAGCCTGAAATATAGCTTACAGCTCTCCTTGAAACAAAAGAACTGCGAGCGATCTCCAGAAAAACGATCCGGGAGATTTACTTTCGGCTCCTTAACCCCTAAACTTGCCGCTGCTGCTGCGGGAGCTCCGCTAGTGGCCTGCGGGGTGTTCATTTTAATGGACATCTCATTAAATTGTCGAGTCAGGACCTGCACCTGATCGACCACCTGTTGCAAAGTATTTTGAGGGGTATGCTCCATATTCCCACAAAATTTCAACAGGAGTAGGGCTGCTGAATATGTTACGCACACCAGTGCTAACAGGAGTATACCGGTGTATGAACAGAGAGGGATGCGAGGCAAAATGAACTCACAGACAGTATAACACAACATACACAGGAGGTGATGGAATAACTAATAAACACAAAATGAACGGGGAAGCCCAAAGGCTCAGGAATTGGGTGTCTCCCTAGTGTCAGGAATGCTCAGATGGAATAGAGCGGACAATGAAGCGAGATGTAGTGCTTTAACATGTGGAGCACCCAAAATGATGTTGCTAAGAGCAACAGAAAAAACCCCAAAGGGTTACCAACGGGTGTGGGAATAAACTCCTTGGTCAGAGATAGAAATATAGACACAAGGAGAGTATCCACAATCCTAACCCCCACTTGCAGGGCACAGGTTCAGCTTACTGCCACTAAACTGACACCTGGACGCCCTGCACAGTGAGGGAGGATTAAGCAAGCAGGTCTGAGAGTACAGCCGCAAACCTGCTGGGTTCACAGAATAGCAAATGAACCCCAGCAGGTTAAACAACTGACTCCAGTCTTACTGCTAGGTCCGGATTGGCAGAATGAAGTACCGAATCCCAAGGCCTATTCGCAGTAAGCAACAAGTAAATACAAAGTCACACAGTACTAGCTAACTCTCTGGAACTGACTAACAAACAAAGATTCAGCAGCATTTGCCTAGCCTGAGAGGATGGTTTATATAGTAGGTGCTGTCCACGCCCCACTCAGACCTCACAGACTGTGAGCACAAAACCAGCACCGGATTCCCTGCCGTGCACAGAGCCTGTAACCACTACACAGTAAAAACCCGGACCGGAGTATCAGCTGCGCTCAGGTTACTTCGCTAACACTTGCCTCCCGGTTGCCATGGCGACGTGGCAGTACAGAACAGGAGATCCTAACAGCGACCCAAGTGGCCGACACAAACACCTGGCCCATCTAGGAGTGGCACTGCAGTGTCAGACAGGATTGCACTTCAGAAAATAGTCCCCAAACAGCACATGATGCAAAGAAAAAAAGAGGTGCACCAAGGTCGCTGTGTGACTAAGCTAAGCGACCCAAGTGGCCGACACAAACACCTGGCCCATCTAGGAGTGTCACTGCAGTGTCAGACAGGATGGCAGATTTAAAAAATAGTCCCCAAACAGCACATGATGCAAAGAAAAAAAGAGGTACAATGAGGTAGCTGTGTGGCTAAGCTAAGCGACCCAAGTGGCCGAAACAAACACCTGGCCCATCTAGGAGTGGCACTGCAGTGTCAGACAGGATGGCAGATTTAAAAAATAGTCCCCAAACAGCACATGATGCAAAGAAAAAAAGAGGTGCACCAAGGTCGCTGGATGGTTAAGCTAAGCGACCCAAGTGGCCGACACAAACAACTGGCCCTTCTAGGAGTGGTACTGCAGTGTCAGACAGGATGGCAGATTTAAAAAATAGTCCCCAAACAGCACATGATGCAAAGATAAATTAAAGAATAAAAGAGGTGCAAGATGAAATTGTCCTTGGGCCCTCCCACCCACCCTTATGTTGTATATACAGGACATGCACACTTTAACAAACCCATCATTTCAGCGACAGGGTCTGCCACACGACTGTGACTGAAATGACTGGTTGGTTTGGGCCCCCACCAAAAAAGAAGCAATCAATCTCTCCTTGCACAAACTGGCTCTACAGAGGCAAGATGTCTACCTCCTCCTCATTGTCCGATTCCTCACCCCTTTCACTGTGTACATCCCCCTCCTCACAGATTAATAATTCGTCCCCACTGGAATCCACCATCTCAGGTCCCTGTGTACTTTCTGGAGGCAATTGCTGGTGAATGTCTCCACGGAGGAATTGATTATAATTCATTTTGATGAACATCATCTTCTCCACATTTTCTGGAAGTAACCTCGTACGCCGATTGCTGACAAGGTGAGCGGCTGCACTTAACACTCTTTCGGAGTACACACTGGAGGGGGGGCAACTTAGGTAAAATAAAGCCAGTTTGTGCAAGGGCCTCCAAATTGCCTCTTTTTCCTGCCAGTATACGTACGGACTGTCTGACGTGCCTACTTGGATGTGGTCACTCATATAATCCTCCACCATTCTTTCAATGGTGACAGAATCATATGCAGTGACAGTAGACGACATGTCAGTAATCGTTGGCAGGTCCTTCAGTCCGGACCAGATGTCAGCACTCGCTCCAGACTGCACTGCATCACCACCAGCGGGTGGGCTCGGAATTCTTAGCCTTTTCCTCGTAGCCCCAGTTGCGGAAGAAAGTGAAGGAGGAGCTGTTGACGGGTCACGTTCCGCTTGACTTGACAATTTTCTCACCAGCAGGTCTTTGAACCTCTGCAGACTTGTGTCTGCCGGAAAGAGAGATCCAACGTAGGTTTTAAATCTAGGATTGAGCACGGTGGCCAAAATTTAGTGCTCTGATTTCAACAGATTGACCACCCGTGAATCCTGGTTAAGCGAATTAAGGGGTCCATACACAAGTCCCACATGCCTAGCGGAATCGCTCCATTTTAGCTCCTCCTTCAATCTCTCCAGCTGCTTCTGCAAAAGCCTGATGAGGGGAATGACATGACTCAGGCTGGCAGTGTCTGAACTGACTTCACGTGTGGCAAGTTCAAAGGGTTGCAGAACCTTGTACAACGTTGAAATCATTCTCCACTGCGCTTGAGTCAGGTGCATTCCCCCTCCTTTGCCTATATCGTAGGTAGCTGTATAGGCTTGAATGGCTTTTTGCTGCTCCTCCATCCTCTGAAGCATATAGAGGGTTGAATTCCACCTCGTTACCACCTCTTGCTTCAGATGATGGCGGGGCAGGTTCAGGAGTGTTTGCAGGTGCTCCAGTCTTCGGCACGCGGTGGCTGAATGCCTAAAGTAGCCTGCAATTCTTCGGGCCACCGACAGCATCTCTTGCACACCCCTGTCGTTTTTTAAATAATTCTGCACCACCAAATTCAATGTATGTGCAAAACATGGGACGTGCTGGAATTTGCCCACATGTAATGCACGCACAATATTGGTGGCATTGTCCGATGTCACAAATCCCCAGGAGAGTCCAATTGGGGTAAGCCATTCTGCGATGATGTTCCTCAGTTTCCGTAAGAGGTTGTCAGCTGTGTGCCTCTTCTGGAAAGCGGTGATACAAATTGTAGCCTGCCTAGGAATGAGTTGGCGTTTGCGAGATGCTGCTACTGGTGCTGCTGCTGCTGTTCTTGCTGCGGGAGGCAATACATCTACCCAGAGGGCTGTCACAGTCATATAGTCCTTAGTCTGCCCTGCTCCACTTGTCCACATGTCCGTGGTTAAGTGGACATTGGGTAAAACTGCATTTTTTAGGACACTGGTGACTCTTTTTCGGAGGTCTGTGTACATTCTCTGTATCGCCTGCCTAGAGAAATGGAACCTAGATGGTATTTGGTACCGGGGACACAGTACCTCAAGCAAATCTCTAGTTTCCTGTGACTTAACGGTGGATACCGGAAACACATTTAACACCGCCCAGGTTGCCAAGGCCTGAGTTATCCGCTTTGCAGCAGGATGACTGCTGTGATATTTCATCTTCCTCGCAAAAGGACTGTTGGACAATCAATTGCTTACTGGAAGTAGTACAAGTGGTCTTCCGACTTCCCCTCTGGGATGACGATCGACTCCCAGCAGCAACAACAGCAGTGCCAGCAGCAGTAGGCGTTACACTCAAGGATCCATTGGAGGAATCCCAGGCAGGAGAGGACTCGTCAGACTTGCCAGTGACATGGCCTGCAGGACTATTGGCATTCCTGTCCAAGGAGGAAATTGACAGTGAGGGAGTTGGTGGTGTGGTTTGCAGGAGCTTGGTTACAAGAGGAAGGGATTTAGTTGTCAGTGGACTGCTTCCGCTGCCACAGCTCGGATGTCCCTGCCTGCCCCGGATCCCCGATCGAGGAAAAACCTCAGGATTCCACTGTCGGATCCTGAGGTTTTGCCTTGGATGCTGGTCTCCATAGTAACCTATGGAAGGCCACTGATTGGCTGATAGAGCTGTCTGTTACGGTTCTCAGCCAATCAGCATTTCCCCATATGCTACAATGGCACCAAGATGGATGCCCCCACAGCGCTAATAGCGCTGCCGCCCGCACTGCCGACACCACCGCCCGCACTGTCGACACTCCCGCACTGCTGACACTACCTGCACCCCTGCACTGAGGACACTTCCAGCACTCCCATACTGCTGAAACTGCCGGCATCCCTGAACTCCTGCACTGAGGATACCTCCAGCACTCCCTTATTGCCGACACTGCTGGCACCCCTGCACTGAGGACACTTCCGGCACTCCCACACTGCCGACACTGCCACACCCCTGAACTCCTGCACTGAAGACACCTCCAGCACTCCCCCATGGCCGACATTGCCAGCACCCTACACTGAGGACTCTGCCAGCACTCTGCACTGAGGACACCTCTGGTACTCCCGCATTACCAACACTGCCAGCACCCCTGCACTGAGGATACTGCCAGCACTCCCACGCTGCCAACACTGCCAGCACCCTGCACTGGGGACACTGCCAGCACTCCTGCACTGAGGATACCTCCCACACTGCCGACACTGCAGGCACCCCTGCACCGAGGACACTTCCGGCACTCCCACACTGCCGACACTGCCTGCACCCCTGAATTCCTGCACTGAGGACACCTCCAGCACTCCCGCATTGCCAACACTGCTGGCACACCTGCACTGAGGACTCTGCCAGCATTCCTGCACTGAGGACACCTCCGTTACTCCCGCATTGCCAACACTGCCGGCACACCTGCACTGAGGACACTGTCAGCACTCCCACGCTGCCGACACTGCCGGCACCCTGCACTGGGGACACTGCCAGCACTCCTGCACTGAGGACACCTCCCACACTGCCGACACTGCAGGCACCCCTGCACCGAGGACACTTCCAGCACTCCCACACTGCCGACACTGCCAGCACCCCTGAATTCCTGCACTGAGGACACCTCCAAAACTCCCGCATTGCAACATTGCTGGCACACCTGCACTGAGGACAGCACTCATGAACTGAGGACAACTGCGGCACTCCCGCATTGCCGACACTGCTGGCACCCCTGTACTGAGGACGCCTCCAGCACTCCCGCAATTCCCGATACTGCAGGTATTCCTGCAGTGCCGACACTGCTGGCACCACCACACTAAAAACACAGCTGACAACCCCGCACTGAGGACCCTCTGTCACAGTGCACTATTAGTATATCTAACCTGCACTGTATCTGACTTGCATTTTAACCCATGCTGTATCTGACCAACACTGTGTCCGACCCACATTGTATTTGACCTGCACTGAAACCCATGCTGTATCCGACTTGCCATGTAACCCATGCTGTATCTGAACAACACTGTATCCGACTCACATTGTATTTGACCTGCACTGAAACCCGTGCTGTATCTGACCTACACTCCACCCGACCCGCATTGTATTTGACCCGCACTGTATCCAACCAACACTGTATTTGACCTGCGCTGTATCCAACCCACACTGTTTTCAACCTGCGCTGTATCCAACCCACACTGAGTCTGACCTGCGCTGTATCCAACCCACACTGTATTTGATCCGCACTGTAAGCTGCATTTTATCCCGCCCATGCTGTATCTGACCCACAATATATACAACTCACAATGTATGCAGCCCATACTGTATCTGACCTGCACTTTATCTCGCACTGTATCCGACGCGCACTGTATCTGTTCTTGCACCGTAGCCAACCCTCACTGTATGCAAGGCCGTCTCTACGTATGGGCTCAATGGGCTCTTGCCCAAGGGCCCCACGCTCCAAAGGTCCCATCGCCGTGCCGCTGGTACGCAGACTGCGCATGTGCGAGTCCCAATGCGGCGAGGAGGGGCCTGCATGAGCGTGACTTCGGGATACTTGCCGGGCGGTCACCGCGGAGTTGTGAAGGCAGGGCTGGCTCTGATAGCGGCTGCGACTCCGAGTGTGACTGCGCGGGAGACCTGTCCTGGCTGCTAGTGTGGTGGAGAGCGCTGAAGACAGTGTGAACTGCTTGCCTCTCCGTCCACTGCCACCCGCAAACAGAAAAGCACTGGAGCCGGAGGTTGACAGTGGACTCCGGCTGTACTAAGGTACAGCCTGACACTGTCAGTATATATTAAGACCACACCAGCGCAACTGCTTTTTAAGGAGGGTGTTACTTAGGCCCCTTAGCAAATAAATATGTATGTATATATATATATATATATATACACATACAGATCCCTGCACTCTCACACAACTCTGCCAACAACTGGGGTGCCAATCAGAGTCCGACCCACTTAGAGGTGGGACCCATAGTACAGTACAAGGTTATCCACCTAGTGGAACAGATAGCACTCTCCAGACTTTATCTCAATTAATCAGCAAAAAAGTGTTTAATAAAGGTAATCTCACAGTTCCAATGTAATATCCAATTCCGACGTTTCGGTCCACACCAGGACCTTTGTCAAGGAGCTACAGCATGGTCAAAGCAGACATCATCACAGCATGGTCAGCATAATTGGGAACTGTTGTTACAGAGATACTGCCTCACCGGCCCCCATTAAATACCCAGCCATTTGGGACCTATTATTGGTTTTAAGAAGAGTTGGAAAAATTTCCATTTATATGTGTGCGGTGTCTGAATCGTTGTATTAAATATATATATATAGACCAAGAAGTAGAAGCACTGCGGCACTGGGAGACTTGAACAAAACAAGTGTATTTCAGTATGCAAACAATCCAACGTTTTGGGTCTCGGCCGCCCCTTTGTCAAGGTGCATACTGTTCTTTCCACAGTGGTTCCAATGTCTCTTTCCCTACCCCTATGTACTCCCCATTTTTATTCCTCCCTCGTGTGCTCCTCATCTCTCCTCATGCGTGCTACCCTATGGGGTCTATTTATTTCTGTCCCTTTCATTTTATCCCAGCTGTTCCCTAATAATGCCTCACAGCTCCCAGCAACTTCTTAATTTTTATTTCCCCCAAGTCCAGTAACATCATCACATTAGTTTCTGCCATTCTTGCCAACTCTCCCTGATTGTCAGGGAGTCTCCTGGCCTTCCCCCCATTATGTAGCCGTTATGTACTTGGGGTAAAAAAAGAAATCAGAGATATATACTAGAGATGAGCGCCTGAAATTTTTCGGGTTTTGTGTTTTGGTTTTGGGTTCGGTTCCGCGGCCGTGTTTTGGGTTCGACCGCGTTTTGGCAAAACCTCACCGAATTTTTTTTGTCGGATTCGGGTGTGTTTTGGATTCGGGTGTTTTTTTCAAAAAACACTAAAAAACAGCTTAAATCATAGAATTTGGGGGTCATTTTGATCCCAAAGTATTATTAACCTCAAAAACCATAATTTACACTCATTTTCAGTCTATTCTGAATACCTCACACCTCACAATATTATTTTTAGTCCTAAAATTTGCACCGAGGTCGCTGTGTGAGTAAGATAAGCGACCCTAGTGGCCGACACAAACACCGGGCCCATCTAGGAGTGGCACTGCAGTGTCACGCAGGATGTCCCTTCCAAAAAACCCTCCCCAAACAGCACATGACGCAAAGAAAAAAAGAGGCGCAATGAGGTAGCTGTGTGAGTAAGATTAGCGACCCTAGTGGCCGACACAAACACCGGGCCCATCTAGGAGTGGCACTGCAGTGTCACGCAGGATGTCCCTTCCAAAAAACCCTCCCCAAACAGCACATGACGCAAAGAAAAAAAGAGGCGCAATGAGGTAGCTGTGTGAGTAAGATTAGCGACCCTAGTGGCCGACACAAACACCGGGCCCATCTAGGAGTGGCACTGCAGTGTCACGCAGGATGTCCCTTCCAAAAAACCCTCCCCAAACAGCACATGACGCAAAGAAAAAAAGAGGCGCAATGAGGTAGCTGTGTGAGTAAGATTAGCGACCCTAGTGGCCGACACAAACACCGGGCCCATCTAGGAGTGGCACTGCAGTGTCACGCAGGATGTCCCTTCCAAAAAACCCTCCCCAAACAGCACATGACGCAAAGAAAAAAAGAGGCGCAATGAGGTAGCTGTGTGAGTAAGATTAGCGACCCTAGTGGCCGACACAAACACCGGGCCCATCTAGGAGTGGCACTGCAGTGTCACGCAGGATGTCCCTTCCAAAAAACCCTCCCCAAACAGCACATGACGCAAAGAAAAAAAGAGGCGCAATGAGGTAGCTGACTGTGTGAGTAAGATTAGCGACCCTAGTGGCCGACACAAACACCGGGCCCATCTAGGAGTGGCACTGCAGTGTCACGCAGGATGTCCCTTCCAAAAAACCCTCCCCAATCAGCACATGATGCAAAGAAAAAGAAAAGAAAAAAGAGGTGCAAGATGGAATTGTCCTTGGGCCCTCCCACCCACCCTTATGTTGTATAAACAAAACAGGACATGCACACTTTAACCAACCCATCATTTCAGTGACAGGGTCTGCCACACGACTGTGACTGATATGACGGGTTGGTTTGGACCCCCCCCCCCCCAAAAAAGAAGCAATTAATCTCTCCTTGCACAAACTGGCTCTACAGAGGCAAGATGTCCACCTCATCTTCACCCTCCGATATATCACCGTGTACATCCCCCTCCTCACAGATTATCAATTCGTCCCCACTGGAATCCACCATCTCAGCTCCCTGTGTACTTTGTGGAGGCAATTGCTGCTGGTCAATGTCTCCGCGGAGGAATTGATTATAATTCATTTTAATGAACATCATCTTCTCCACATTTTCTGGATGTAACCTCGTACGCCGATTGCTGACAAGGTGAGCGGCGGCACTAAACACTCTTTCGGAGTACACACTTGTGGGAGGGCAACTTAGGTAGAATAAAGCCAGTTTGTGCAAGGGCCTCCAAATTGCCTCTTTTTCCTGCCAGTATAAGTACGGACTGTGTGACGTGCCTACTTGGATGCGGTCACTCATATAATCCTCCACCATTCTATCAATGTTGAGAGAATCATATGCAGTGACAGTAGACGACATGTCCGTAATCGTTGTCAGGTCCTTCAGTCCGGACCAGATGTCAGCATCAGCAGTCGCTCCAGACTGCCCTGCATCACCGCCAGCGGGTGGGCTCGGAATTCTGAGCCTTTTCCTCGCACCCCCAGTTGCGGGAGAATGTGAAGGAGGAGATGTTGACAGGTCGCGTTCCGCTTGACTTGACAATTTTGTCACCAGCAGGTCTTTCAACCCCAGCAGACCTGTGTCTGCCGGAAAGAGAGATCCAAGGTAGGCTTTAAATCTAGGATCGAGCACGGTGGCCAAAATGTAGTGCTCTGATTTCAACAGATTGACCACCCGTGAATCCTTGTTAAGCGAATTAAGGGCTGCATCCACAAGTCCCACATGCCTAGCGGAATCGCTCCCTTTTAGCTCCTTCTTCAATGCCTCCAGCTTCTTCTGCAAAAGCCTGATGAGGGGAATGACCTGACTCAGGCTGGCAGTGTCTGAACTGACTTCACGTGTGGCAAGTTCAAAGGGCATCAGAACCTTGCACAACGTTGAAATCATTCTCCACTGCACTTGAGACAGGTGCATTCCACCTACTATATCATGCTCAATTGTATAGGCTTGAATGGCCTTTTGCTGCTCCTCCAACCTCTGAAGCATATAGAGGGTTGAATTCCACCTCGTTACCACTTCTTGCTTCAGATGATGGCAGGGCAGGTTCAGTAGTTTTTGGTGGTGCTCCAGTCTTCTGTACGTGGTGCCTGTACGCCGAAAGTGTCCCGCAATTCTTCTGGCCACCGACAGCATCTCTTGCACGCCCCTGTCGTTTTTTAAAAAATTCTGCACCACCAAATTCAAGGTATGTGCAAAACATGGGACGTGCTGGAATTTGCCCATATTTAATGCACACACAATATTGCTGGCGTTGTCCGATGCCACAAATCCACAGGAGAGTCCAATTGGGGTAAGCCATTCCGCGATGATCTTCCTCAGTTGCCGTAAGAGGTTTTCAGCTGTGTGCGTATTCTGGAAAGCGGTGATACAAAGCGTAGCCTGCCTAGGAAAGAGTTGGCGTTTGCGAGATGCTGCTACTGGTGCCGCCGCTGCTGTTCTTGCGGCGGGAGTCCATACATCTACCCAGTGGGCTGTCACAGTCATATAGTCCTGACCCTGCCCTGCTCCACTTGTCCACATGTCCGTGGTTAAGTGGACATTGGGTACAACTGCATTTTTTAGGAGACTGGTGAGTCTTTTTCTGACGTCCGTGTACATTCTCGGTATCGCCTGCCTAGAGAAGTGGAACCTAGATGGTATTTGGTAATGGGGGCACACTGCCTCAATAAATTGTCTAGTTCCCTGTGAACTAACGGCGGATACCGGACGCACGTCTAACACCAACATAGTTGTCAAGGACTCAGTTATCCGCTTTGCAGTAGGATGACTGCTGTGATATTTCATCTTCCTCGCAAAGGACTGTTGAACAGTCAATTGCTTACTGGAAGTAATACAAGTGGGCTTACGACTTCCCCTCTGGGATGACCATCGACTCCCAGCGGCAACAACAGCAGCGCCAGCAGCAGTAGGCGTTACACGCAAGGATGCATCGGAGGAATCCCAGGCAGGAGAGGACTCGTCAGAATTGCCAGTGACATGGCCTGCAGGACTATTGGCATTCCTGGGGAAGGAGGAAATTGACACTGAGGGAGTTGGTGGGGTGGTTTGCGTGTGCTTGGTTACAAGAGGAAGGGATTTACTGGTCAGTGGACTGCTTCCGCTGTCACCCAAAGTTTTTGAACTTGTCACTGACTTATTATGAATGCGCTGCAGGTGATGTATAAGGGAGGATGTTCCAAGGTGGTTAACGTCCTTACCCCTACTTATTACAGCTTGACAAAGGGAACACACGGCTTGACACCTGTTGTCCGCATTTCTGGTGAAATACCTCCACACCGAAGAGCTGATTTTTTTGGTATTTTCACCTGGCATGTCAACGGCCATATTCCTCCCACGGACAACAGGTGTCTCCCCGGGTGCCTGACTTAAACAAGCCACCTCACCATCAGAATCCTCCTGGTCAATTTCCTCCCCAGCGCCAGCAACACCCATATCCTCCTCATCCTGGTGTACTTCAACACTGACATCTTCAATCTGACTATCAGGAACTGGACTGCGGGTGCTCCTTCCAGCACTTGCAGGGGGCGTGCAAATGGTGGAAGGCGCATGCTCTTCACGTCCAGTGTTGGGAAGGTCAGGCATCGCAACCGACACAATTGGACTCTCCTTGTGGATTTGGGATTTCAAAGAACGCACAGTTCTTTGCGGTGCTTTTGCCAGCTTGAGTCTTTTCAGTTTTCTAGCGAGAGGCTGAGTGCTTCCATCCTCATGTGAAGCTGAACCACTAGCCATGAACATAGGCCAGGGCCTCAGCCGTTCCTTGCCACTCCGTGTGGTAAATGGCATATTGGCAAGTTTACGCTTCTCCTCCGACAATTTTATTTTAGGTTTTGGAGTCCTTTTTTTACTGATATTTGGTGTTTTGGTTTTGACATGCTCTGTACTATGCCATTGGGCATCGGCCTTGGCAGACGACGTTGCTGGCATTTCATCGTCTCGGCCATGACTAGTGGCAGCAGCTTCAGCACGAGGTGGAAGTGGATCTTGATCTTTCCCTAATTTTGGAACCTCAACATTTTTGTTCTCCATATTTTAATAGGCACAACTAAAAGGCACCTCAGGTAAACAATGGAGATGGATGGATTGGATACTAGTATACAATTATGGACGGGCTGCCGAGTGCCGACACAGAGGTAGCCACAGCCGTGAACTACCGCACTGTACTGTGTCTGCTGCTAATATATAGACTGGTTGATAAAGAGATAGTATACTCGTAACTAGTATGTATGTATAAAGAAAGAAAAAAAAACCACGGTTAGGTGGTATATACAATTATGGACGGGCTGCCGAGTGCCGACACAGAGGTAGCCACAGCCGTGAACTACCGCACTGTACTGTGTCTGCTGCTAATATATAGACTGGTTGATAAAGAGATAGTATACTCGTAACTAGTATGTATGTATAAAGAAAGAAAAAAAAACCACGGTTAGGTGGTATATACAATTATGGACGGGCTGCCGAGTGCCGACACAGAGGTAGCCACAGCCGTGAACTACCGCACTGTACTGTGTCTGCTGCTAATATATAGACTGGTTGATAAAGAGATAGTATACTCGTAACTAGTATGTATGTATAAAGAAAGAAAAAAAAACCACGGTTAGGTGGTATATACAATTATGGACGGGCTGCCGAGTGCCGACACAGAGGTAGCCACAGCCGTGAACTACCGCACTGTACTGTGTCTGCTGCTAATATATAGACTGGTTGATAAAGAGATAGTATACTCGTAACTAGTATGTATGTATAAAGAAAGAAAAAAAAACCACGGTTAGGTGGTATATACAATTATGGACGGGCTGCCGAGTGCCGACACAGAGGTAGCCACAGCCGTGAACTACCGCACTGTACTGTGTCTGCTGCTAATATATAGACTGGTTGATAAAGAGATAGTATACTCGTAACTAGTATGTATGTATAAAGAAAGAAAAAAAAACCACGGTTAGGTGGTATATACAATTATGGACGGGCTGCCGAGTGCCGACACAGAGGTAGCCACAGCCGTGAACTACCGCACTGTACTGTGTCTGCTGCTAATATATAGACTGGTTGATAAAGAGATAGTATACTCGTAACTAGTATGTATGTATAAAGAAAGAAAAAAAAACCACGGTTAGGTGGTATATACAATTATGGACGGGCTGCCGAGTGCCGACACAGAGGTAGCCACAGCCGTGAACTACCGCACTGTACTGTGTCTGCTGCTAATATATAGACTGGTTGATAAAGAGATAGTATACTCGTAACTAGTATGTATGTATAAAGAAAGAAAAAAAAACCACGGTTAGGTGGTATATACAATTATGGACGGGCTGCCGAGTGCCAACACAGAGGTAGCCACAGCCGTGAACTACCGCACTGTACTGTGTCTGCTGCTAATATATAGACTGGTTGATAAAGAGATAGTATACTCGTAACTAGTATGTATGTATAAAGAAAGAAAAAAAAACCACGGTTAGGTGGTATATACAATTATGGACGGGCTGCCGAGTGCCGACACAGAGGTAGCCACAGCCGTGAACTACCGCACTGTACTGTGTCTGCTGCTAATATAGACTGGTTGATAAAGAGATAGTATACTCGTAACTAGTATGTATGTATAAAGAAAGAAAAAAAAACCACGGTTAGGTGGTATATACAATTATGGACGGGCTGCCGAGTGCC
Organism: Pseudophryne corroboree; assembly: GCF_028390025.1. NCBI lineage: Eukaryota > Metazoa > Chordata > Amphibia > Anura > Myobatrachidae > Pseudophryne > Pseudophryne corroboree. The sequence goes on along the minus strand of NC_086448.1, from coordinate 166,665,788 downwards.
GACACAGAGGTAGCCACAGCCGTGAACTACCGCACTGTACTGTGTCTGCTGCTAATATATAGACTGGTTGATAAAGAGATAGTATACTCGTAACTAGTATGTATGTATAAAGAAAGAAAAAAAAACCACGGTTAGGTGGTATATACAATTATGGACGGGCTGCCGAGTGCCGACACAGAGGTAGCCACAGCCGTGAACTACCGCACTGTACTGTGTCTGCTGCTAATATATAGACTGGTTGATAAAGAGATAGTATACTCGTAACTAGTATGTATGTATAAAGAAAGAAAAAAAAACCACGGTTAGGTGGTATATACAATTATGGACGGGCTGCCGAGTGCCGACACAGAGGTAGCCACAGCCGTGAACTACCGCACTGTACTGTGTCTGCTGCTAATATATAGACTGGTTGATAAAGAGATAGTATACTCGTAACTAGTATGTATGTATAAAGAAAGAAAAAAAAACCACGGTTAGGTGGTATATACAATTATGGACGGGCTGCCGAGTGCCGACACAGAGGTAGCCACAGCCGTGAACTACCGCACTGTACTGTGTCTGCTGCTAATATATAGACTGGTTGATAAAGAGATAGTATACTCGTAACTAGTATGTATGTATAAAGAAAGAAAAAAAAACCACGGTTAGGTGGTATATACAATTATGGACGGGCTGCCGAGTGCCGACACAGAGGTAGCCACAGCCGTGAACTACCGCACTGTACTGTGTCTGCTGCTAATATAGACTGGTTGATAAAGAGATAGTATACTACTAATATTATATACTGGTGGTCAGGTCACTGGTCACTAGTCACACTGGCAGTGGCACTCCTGCAGCAAAAGTGTGCACTGTTTAATTTTAATATAATATTATGTACTCCTGGCTCCTGCTATAACCTATAACTGGCACTGCAGTAGTGCTCCCCAGTCTCCCCCACAATTATAAGCTGTGTGAGCTGAGCAGTCAGACAGATATATAATATATATAGATGATGCAGCACACTGGCCTGAGCAGTGCACACAGATATGGTATGTGACTGACTGAGTCACTGTGTGTATCGCTTTTTTCAGGCAGAGAACGGATATATTAAATAAACTGCACTGTGTGTCTGGTGGTCACTCACTATATAATATATTATGTACTCCTGGCTCCTGCTATAACCTATAACTGGCACTGCAGTAGTGCTCCCCAGTCTCCCCCACAATTATAAGCTGTGTGAGCTGAGCAGTCAGACAGATATATATAATATTATATATAGATAGATAATAGATGATGCAGCACACTGGCCTGAGCCTGAGCAGTGCACACAGATATGGTATGTGACTGAGTCACTGTGTGCTGTGTATCGCTTTTTTCAGGCAGAGAACGGATTATAAATAAAAGTGGTGGTCACTGGTCACTATCAGCAAAACTCTGCACTGTACACTACTGAGTACTCCTAATGCTCCCCAAAATTAGTAAATCAAGTGTCTCTCTAATCTATTCTAATTCTAAACGGAGAGGACGCCAGCCACGTCCTCTCCCTATCAATCTCAATGCACGTGTGAAAATGGCGGCGACGCGCGGCTCCTTATATAGAATCCGAGTCTCGCGATAGAATCCGAGCCTCGCGAGAATCCGACAGCGTCATGATGACGTTCGGGCGCGCTCGGGTTAACCGAGCAAGGCGGGAAGATCCGAGTCGCTCGGACCCGTGAAAAAAAACATGAAGTTCTGGCGGGTTCGGATTCAGAGAAACCGAACCCGCTCATCTCTAATATATACATTCAAATGGGATTATCAGGGACATTTCCCTGCATTGGTTGTAAGGCACCAAGGTTTCTCGTAGCCCCTTATATGGAACCTCTTGTAAAATATAATACACAAGCAAGCCATAAACACTATCAGTCTTTTTATCAGCAAGTAGATCTTATTAACTGGTTGAGGGTTCATTTACATGTCAGTATGTCAGTCATTTTTATAACCCGTCTCTCAGTACACTGCACTTATAGGTGTTGCTTTCACAATCTCCCTGAAATACTTTTTCAAAAATATGGTTGCCTCCCACATATTTCTATAAAGAGCAGTCTGGGATTTTATAGGCATCAACATGACACTCATCCCACACTCCTCTCTGCTTCCCGATCCTTACTACCGGTACTCTCTATTCATTTCCTGGACCTCTCATTTACACTATTACTCCATTATTGTTATTACCATCATATTACATGACACTGTACAATAGGGAGATATGCATACATTACAGGATCACAATACAGAACATAGATATATTTTGGTTTTATGAAGAATTTTCAATTAAAAATGGAGGTTGTTTTGTAAAATAACTCCTCACTTAATGTCTCATCTGTGACAAATGGAATTTTTAATATATAGTGCAGGTTAGGCAATCTGCATCAGTCAGGTACGTGTAAACTGTAAATCCCAGCATCCAGGTGTCTTGCTTGTTGGGATTTGAAGTTCCACACATGTTACATAGCAAAGTTAGTTTGTAACATTTGAATAGCAAAATAAAAAGCGGTAGGGAGAACAAACAGTATGCATACGTTTTTGTGATTAACGTTTGAATAACTTTTATGTGTGTTAAGATTGTGGGGCCCAGTTATCAAAATTCACATTCTTAATGCAATCTTGGCGGATATTAGCACCCAAAATCACTAGAGATGAGCGGGTTCGGTTCCTCGGAATCCGAACCCCCCCGAACTTCACGCTTTTTACACGGGTCCGAGGCAGACTCGGATCTTCCCGCCTTGCTCGGCTAACCCGAGCGCGCCCGTACGTCATCATCCCGCTGTCGGATTCTCGCGAGGCTCGTATTCTATCGCGAGACTCGGATTCTATATAAGAAGCCGCGCGTCGCCGCCATTTTCACACGTGCATTGAGATTGATAGGGAGAGGACGTGGCTGGCGTCCTCTCCGTTTAGATAGAGAGTGAGACACTTGATTTACTGGAGCATTAGGAGTACTCAGAGAGTGCAGAGTTTTGCTGATAGTTATACTAGTGGTGACCACCAGTTTTATTTATTATTTAATATAATCCGTTCTCTGCCTGAAAAAAAACGATACACAGTCACATACCATATCTGTGCTCAGCCTCAGTGTGCTGCATGATAATATCATCTATGTATATCTGACTGTGCTGAGTAGTGCTCACTGCTCACACAGCTTAATTGTGGGGGAGACTGGGGAGCAGTTATAGCAGGAGTACATATTTAACAGTACACACTTTTGCTGCCAGAGTGCCAGTGTGACTGACCAGCAGTGACCACCAGTATATTGTCTGCCTGAAAAAGTTAAACACTCGTGTGGTGTGTTTTTTTTTTATTCTATAAACGCATTCTGCTGACAGTGTCCAGCAGGTCCGTCATTCATTATATTTCTATCTTCTTCATACTAGTAGTTTAGGAGTCTGCATTGCTGACAGTGTCCAGCAGGTCCGTCATTATACAATATATACCTGTCCTGCAGTAGTGATATATATATATATTTTTATATAATTATCATCCAGTCTATACTAACAGACGCAGTACGGTAGTCCACGGCTGTAACTACCTCTGTGTCGGCAGTCGCTCGTCCATAATTGTATACCTACCTGTGGTGGTTTGTTTTTTTTCTATCTTCTTCATACTAGTAGTTTAGGAGTCTGCAGTGCTGACAGTGTCCAGCAGGTCCGTCATTATACAATATATACCTGTCCTGCAGTAGTGATATATATATATTTTTTAAATCATTATCATCCAGTCTATACTAGCAGACGCAGTACGGTAGTCCACGGCTGTAGCTACCTCTGTGTCGGCAGTCGCTCGTCCATAATTGTATACCTACCTGTGGTGGTTTTTTTCTTTTCTATCTTCTTCATACTAGTAGTTTAGGAGTCTGCAGTGCTGACAGTGTCCAGCAGGTCCGTCATTATATAATATATACCTGTCCTGCAGTAGTGATATATATATATTTTTTATATCATTATCATCCAGTCTATACTAGCAGACACAGTACGGTAGTCCACGGCTGTAGCTACCTCTGTGTCGGCAGTCGCTCGTCCATAATTGTATACCTACCTGTGGTGGGTTTTTTTTTCTATCTTCTTCATACTAGTAGTTTAGGAGTCTGCAGTGCTGACAGTGTCCAGCAGGTCCTTCATTATACAATGTATACCTGTCCTGCAGTAGTGATATATATATATTTTTTATATCATTATCATCCAGTCTATACTAGCAGACGCAGTACGGTAGTCCACGGCTGTAGCTACCTCTGTGTCGGCAGTCGCTCGTCCATAATTGTATACCTACCTGTGGTGGTTTTTTTTTTTCTATCTTCTTCATACTAGTAGTTTAGGAGTCTGCAGTGCTGACAGTGTCCAGCAGGTCCGTCATTATACAATATATACCTGTCCTGCAGTAGTGATATATATATATATTTTTTATATCATTATCATCCAGTCTATACTAGCAGACGCAGTACGGTAGTCCACGGCTGTAGCTACCTCTGTGTCGGCAGTCGCACGTCCATAATTGTATACCTACCTGTGGTGGGGTTTTTTTTTTCTATCTTCTTCATACTAGTAGTTTAGGAGTCTGCAGTGCTGACAGTGTCCAGCAGGTCCGTCATTATACAATATATACCTGTCCTGCAGTAGTGATATATATATATATATTTTATATCATTATCATCCAGTCTATACTAGTAGACGCAGTACGGTAGTCCACGGCTGTAGCTACCTCTGTGTCGGCAGTCGCTAGTCCATAATTGTATACCTACCTGTGGTGTTTTTTTTTCTATCTTCTTCATACTAGTAGTTTAGGAGTCTGCAGTGCTGACAGTGTCCAGCAGGTCCGTCATTATACAATATATACCTGTCCTGCAGTAGTGATATATATATATTTTTTATATCATTATCATCCAGTCTATACTAGCAGACGCAGTACGGTAGTCCACGGCTGTAGCTACCTCTGTGTCGGCAGTCGCTCATCATCCATAAGTATACTAATATCCATGCATCTCCATTGTTTACCTGAGGTGCCTTTTAGTTGTGCCTATTAAAATATGGAGAACAAAAATGTTGAGGTTCCAAAAATAGGGAAAGATCAAGATCCACTTCCACCTCGTGCTGAAGCTGCTGCCACTAGTCATGGCCGAGACGAGGAAATGCCATCAACGTCATCTGCCAAGGCCGATGCCCAATGTCATAGTACAGAGCATGTAAAATCCAAAACACCAAATATCAGTAAAAAAAGGACTCAAAAATCTAAAATAAAATCGTCGGAGGAGAAGCGTAAACTTGCCAATATGCCATTTACCACACGGAGTGGCAAGGAACGGCTGAGGCCCTGGCCTATGTTCATGGCTAGTGGTTCAGCTTCACATGAGGATGGAAGCACTCAGCCTCTCGCTAGAAAAATGAAAAGACCTAAGCTGGCAAAAGCACAGCAAAGAACTGTGCGTTCTTCGAAATCACAAACCTACAAGGAGAGTCCAATTGTGTCGGTTGCGATGCCTGACCTTCCCAACACTGGACGTGAAGAGCATGCGCCTTCCACCATTTGCACGCCCCCTGCAAGTGCTGGAAGGAGCACCCGCAGTCCAGTTCCTGATAGTCAGATTGAAGATGTCAGTGTTGAAGTACACCAGGATGAGGAGGATATGGGTGTTGCTGGCGCTGGGGAGGAAATTGACCAGGAGGATTCTGATGGTGAGGTGGTTTGTTTAAGTCAGGCACCCGGGGAGACACCTGTTGTCCATGGGAGGAATATGGCCATTGACATGCCTGGTGAAAATACCAAAAAAATCAGCTCTTCAGTGTGGAAGTATTTCAACAGAAATGCGGACAACATTTGTCAAGCCGTGTGTTGCCTTTGTCAAGCTGTAATAAGTAGGGGTAAGGACGTTAACCACCTCGGAACATCCTCCCTTATACGTCACCTGCAGCGCATTCATCATAAGTCAGTGACAAGTTCAAAAACTTTGGGCGACAGCGGAAGCAGTCCACTGACCAGTAAATCCCTTCCTCTTGTAACCAAGCTCACGCAAACCACCCCACCAACTCCCTCAGTGTCAATTTCCTCCTTCCCCAGGAATGCCAATAGTCCTGCAGGCCATGTCACTGGCAATTCTGACGAGTCCTCTCCTGCCTGGGATTCCTCCGATGCATCCTTGCGTGTAATGCCTACTGCTGCTGGCGCTGCTGGGAGTCGATGGTCATCCCAGAGGGGAAGTCGTAAGACCACTTTTACTACTTCCACCAAGCAATTGACTGTCCAACAGTCCTTTGCGAGGAAGATGAAATATCACAGCAGTCATCCTGCTGCAAAGCGGATAACTGAGGCCTTGGCATCCTGGGCGGTGAGAAACGTGGTTCCGGTGTCCATCATTACTGCAGAGCCAACTAGAGACTTGTTGGAGGTACTGTGTCCCCGGTACCAAATACCATCTAGGTTCCATTTCTCTAGGCAGGCGATACCGAAAATGTACACAGACCTCAGAAAAAGACTCACCAGTGTCCTAAAAAATGCAGTTGTACCCAATGTCCACTTAACCACGGACATGTGGACAAGTGGAGCAGGGCAGACTCAGGACTATATGACTGTGACAGCCCACTGGGTAGATGTATGGACTCCCGCCGCAAGAACAGCAGCGGCAGCACCAGTAGCAGCATCTCGCAAACGCCAACTCTTTCCTAGGCAGGCTACGCTTTGTATCACCACTTTCCAGAATACGCACACAGCTAAAAACCTCTTACGGCAACTGAGGAAGATCATCGCAGAATGGCTTACCCCAATTGGACTCTCCTGTGGATTTGTGGCATCGGACAACGCCAGCAATATTGTGTGTGCATTAAATATGGGCAAATTCCAGCACGTCCCATGTTTTGCACATACCTTGAATTTGGTGGTGCAGAATTATTTAAAAAACGAGAGGGGCGTGCAAGAGATGCTGTCGGTGGCCAGAAGAATTGCGGGACACTTTCGGCGTACAGGCACCACATACAGAAGACTGGAGCAACACCAAAAACGCCTGAACCTGCCCTGCCATCATCTGAAGCAAGAAGTGGTAACGAGGTGGAATTCAACCCTCTATATGCTTCAGAGGTTGGAGGAGCAGCAAAAGGCCATTCAAGCCTATACAACTGAGCACGATATAGGAGGTGGAATGCACCAGTCTCAAGCGCAGTGGAAAATGATTTCAACGTTGTGCAAGGTTCTGCAACCTTTTGAACTTGCCACACGTGAAGTCAGTTCAGACACTGCCAGCCTGAGTCAGGTCATTCCCCTCATCAGGCTTTTGCAGAAGAAGCTGGAGACATTGAAGGAGGAGCTAACACAGAGCGATTCCGCTAGGCATGTGGGACTTGTGGATGGAGCCCTTAATTCGCTTAACAAGGATTCACGGGTGGTCAATCTGTTGAAATCAGAGCACTACATTTTGGCCACCGTGCTCGATCCTAGATTTAAAACCTACCTTGGATCTCTCTTTCCGGCAGACACAAGTCTGCAGGGGTTCAAAGAACTGCTGGTGAGAAAATTGTCAAGTCAAGCGGAACGCGACCTGTCAACATCTCCTCCTTCACATTCTCCCGCAACTGGGGGTACGAGGAAAAGGCTCAGAATTCCGAGCCCACCCGCTGGCGGTGATGCAGGGCAGTCTGGAGCGACTGCTGATGCTGACATCTGGTCCGGACTGAAGGACCTGCCAACGATTACGGACATGTCGTCTACTGTCACTGCATATGATTCTCTCCCCATTGAAAGAATGGTGGAGGATTATATGAGTGACCGCATCCAAGTAGGCACGTCAGACAGTCCGTACGTATATTGGCAGGAAAAAGAGGCAATTTGGAGGCCCTTGCACAAACTGGCTTTATTCTACCTAAGTTGCCCTCCCACAAGTGTGTACTCCGAAAGAGTGTTTAGTGCCGCCGCTCACCTTGTCAGCAATCGGCGTACGAGGTTACTTCCAGAAAATGTGGAGAAGATGATGTTCATTAAAATGAATTATAATCAATTCCTCCATGGAGACATTCACCAGCAGCAATTGCCTCCACAAAGTACACAGGGAGCTGTGATGGTGGATTCCAGTGGGGACGAATTGATAATCTGTGAGGAGGGGGATGTACACGGTGATGAATCGGAGGATGATGATGAGGTGGACATCTTGCCTCTGTAGAGCCAGTTTGTGCAAGGAGAGATTAATTGCTTCTTTTTTGGTGGGGGTCCAAACCAACCCGTCATTTCAGTCACAGTCGTGTGGCAGACCCTGTCACTGAAATGATGGGTTGGTTAAAGTGTGCATGTCCTGTTTATACAACATAAGGGTGGGTGGGAGGGCCCAAGGACAATTCCATTTTGCACCTCTTTTTTCTTTCATTTTTCTTGCGTCATGTGCTGTTTGGGGAGTGTTTTTTGGAAGGGCCAGCCTGCGTGACACTGCAGTGCCACTCCTAGATGGGCCCGGTGTTTGTGTCGGCCACTAGGGTCGCTGAGCTTACTCACACAGCTACCTCATTGCGCCTCTTTTTTTCTTTGCGTCATGTGCTGTTTGGGGAGTGTTTTTTGGAAGGGCCATCCTGCCTGACACTGCAGTGCCACTCCTAGATGGGCCAGGTGTTTGTGTCGGCCACTAGGGTCGCTGAGCTTAGTCACACAGCTACCTCATTGCGCCTCTTTTTTTTCTTCTTTGCGTCATGTGCTGTTTGGGGAGTATTTTTTGGAAGGGCCATCCTGCCTGACACTGCAGTGCCACTCTTAGATGGGCCAGGTGTTTGTGTCGGCCACTTGGGTCGCTGAGCTTAGTCACACAGCTACCTCATTGCGCCTCTTTTTTTCTTTGCGTCATGTGCTGTTTGGGGAGTGTTTTTTGGAAGGGCCATCCTGCGTGACACTGCAGTGCCACTCCTAGATGGGCCAGGTGTTTGTGTCGGCCACTAGGGTCGCTGAGCTTACTCACACAGCTACCTCATTGCACCTCTTTTTTTCTTTGCGTCATGTGCTGTTTGGGGAGTGTTTTTTGGAAGGGCCATCCTGCCTGACACTGCAGTGCCACTCCTAGATGGGCCAGGTGTTTGTGTCGGCCACTAGGGTCGCTGAGCTTAGTCACACAGCTACCTCATTGCGCCTCTTTTTTTTCTTCTTTGCGTCATGTGCTGTTTGGGGAGTATTTTTTGGAAGGGCCATCCTGCCTGACACTGCAGTGCCAATCCTAGATGGGCCAGGTGTTTGTGTCGGCCACTTGGGTCGCTGAGCTTAGTCACACAGCTACCTCATTGCGCCTCTTTTTTTCTTTGCGTCATGTGCTGTTTGGGGAGTATTTTTTGGAAGGGCCATCCTGCCTGACACTGCAGTGCCACTCCTAGATGGGCCAGGTGTTTGTGTCGGCCACTTGGGTCGCTGAGCTTAGTCACACAGCTACCTCATTGCGCCTCTTTTTTTCTTTGCGTCATGTGCTGTTTGGGGAGTATTTTTTGGAAGGGCCATCCTGCGTGACACTGCAGTGACACTCCTAGATGGGCCAGGTGTTTGTGTCGGCCACTTGGGTCGCTGAGCTTAGTCACACAGCTACCTCATTGCGCCTCTTTTTTTCTTTGCGTCATGTGCTGTTTGGGGAGTGTTTTTTGGAAGGGCCATCCTGCGTGACACTGCAGTGACACTCCTAGATGGGCCAGGTGTTTGTGTCGGCCACTAGGGTCGCTGAGCTTAGTCACACAGCTACCTCATTGCGCCTCTTTTTTTCTTTGCGTCATGTGCTGTTTGGGGAGTGTTTTTTGGAAGGGCCATCCTGCGTGACACTGCAGTGCCACTCCTAGATGGGCCAGGTGTTTGTGTCGGCCACTTGGGTCGCTGAGCTTAGTCATCCAGCGACCTCGGTGCAAATTTTAGGACTAAAAATAATATTGTGAGGTGTGAGGTGTTCAGAATAGACTGAAAATGAGTGGAAATTATGGTTATTGAGGTTAATAATACTTTGGGATCAAAATGACCCCCAAATTCTATGATTTAAGCTGTGTTTTAGGGTTTTTTGAAAAAAACACCCGAATCCAAAACACACCCGAATCCAACAAAAAAAATTCGGTGAGGTTTTGCCAAAACGCGTTCGAACCCAAAACACGGCCGCGGAACCGAACACAAAACCAAAACGCAAAACCCGAAAAATTTCCGGTGCACATCTCTAAAAATCACACTGCAGTATGTGATAATACAATCCGAATATATGAAAGAGCACACGCGGAGACAAGGGCTCTGAAAGGAACATCTCCCTGTGGGTTGGGTATGCGTGACCAGTCACCATACCGACGCCGGAATCCTGGCACTAAGATGGGCAGCGGAGGTGGGGGGGGGAGCGCAACAAGCCCCTTGCGGGCCTGCGCTTGCCACGCTGCAGAATCGGTGGCGAGCTGAGTTCGCCACAGGTTCTGATCCCACTCTGTGGGGGTTGTGGAAACCCACAAGTGGGAATAGTCCCTGCTAATCAGCATGCAAACTGTCGGGATTCTAAGGGGGCGGGATGTAAGGGGAGGTATTGTGACCGCCAATCACATAACTACATCCCGTCCCTGCAACGTGCACTGAGTTATGTGACTGCATCAGAGGTGTCTTCACTCGCCTATCAGAATTCGTGCGTATGTGCAGTCTACTGACCAGGAATGACCGGAACCCTCTCTTGGTAAATTTTGCAAAGTTTAGCTCATAGGCTACTGCGGATAATGTCATCTTCAGGGTGTTTTCGCGGAATATGCTGCAAAATGTTTAAAGATAAATAGGCCCCCAAAGCTACAAGGTAGACTAAAAATAGCATACCTGTAGGTAATTTTCCTTTCTTTTACAATATACTGCAGATTTAATCCAACTGTATGTTGGGCGGAAGCATCACTGCCACATAAAAATTAAGCGTACTTCTATGAGTGGAGCTCAGAAGAGGAAACGAGCTGAAGAGGAGAAGCAGAAAATTAGCAAACTTCCAAAGTTAACATCTTGGATCATCCCAGGTGCAACATCAGCTACTAGTGGTCCTCCTCTAAATACAGCATCACCATCTACATCCACTCCTGCATCCAGTCATCCAGTTCCAGACATTCCATTATCTGCTCCTGCTGCTGGGGACATTCCACAAGAAGAAATCGCTACTAATGCTGCTCCTCTAAATACAGCATCACCATCTACATCCACTCCTTCATACAGTCATCCAGTTCTAGACATACCTGTTCCTGCTGCTGGGGGCATTCCACAGGAAGAAATAGCTACTAGTGCTGTTCCTCTAAATACAGCATCACCATCTACATCCACTCCTGCATCTAATCATCCAGTTCCAGACATTCCATTACCTGATCCTGCTGATGGGGACATTCCACAAGAAGAAATACACATATCTACAGTGGCAGAGGAAGGTAACAAGAGTGTGATTCCCGTCACAGATCCCGGACTATGGGACATTAAGAATACTAAAACAGTGGATTACTGGATTCGTAGTGGGCCGACATCATGTCAGAATCATGATTGTAACCTTTCAAACTCAGGCCGAGTGTACAAAAGAGATAGAGGAGAACAAACTCAGAGAAGGTATTTACCAAGGAGTGTATTCAAACATGAAATGCGCAATGGTGAATGTGTAAAACACGAGTGGCTACTCTATTCCCCATTCCAAGGTTGTTTGTACTGCTTTGCATGTTGCCTATTGTCCAATAAAGAATCTCCATTTGCTACATATGGATTTACGGATTGGAAGCACTGCAATCTTATTACAGATCATGAAAATGGAGAAGAACATCGCAAGTGTATGATCGCATATTGGATTCGGCATAAAGAAACTAGATGCGTAGATTCTTTATTAATCAAACAACATCATTCAGAGCAGGAGTATTGGAATAAAGTGTTGACACGTGTGGTTTCTGTCATTCGCTTTCTTGCCTCCAGAGGTTTGGCATTTCGTGGAGAGAATCAAACTATTGGGTCGACAAACAATGGAAACTATTTAGGTATTCTAGAGCTTTTAAGTGAATTTGACCCCTTTTTGGAAGAGCATCTCAAACTGTATGGAAATGCTGGAAAGGGGAAACCATCGTATCTATCTGCAAACATTTGTGAGGAATTTATAGATTTAATGGGTCTGTCATTCTGGAAGAAATAAAAGAGTCAAAGTACTATTCAATAAGTGTGGATTTCACTCCAGACCTCTCACACATTGATCAACTGACATTCACAATCCGGTACATCAGAGAATGTGATCCAGTTGAGCGTTTTCTCAAGTTCATCCCAATCTTTTCTCATGGAGCAAAGAATCTTGCAGACACTGTTTTAGATTTCCTGAATGAGAACAAAATTCCAATATCAAACTGCCGTGGTCAATCGTACGACAATGCCTCAAATATGTCTGGACGCTATACTGGATTGCAAGCACGGATCTGTCAAGTGAATGAGTTGGCCATTTATGTCCCCTGTGCTGGACACAGTCTGAACTTGGTGGGAGTAAAAGCAGCAGAGTGTTCTCTACAGGTCGTCTCCTTCTTTGACTTTGTTCAGCATTTGTATTGCTTTTTCTCGGCTTCTACACATCGATGGAATGTTCTGTCATCATCTTTAGAAACAGATCATGTTGTGGTCAAGCGTCTATCTGACAGAAGATGGTCATCACATTTTGATGCTGTCCATGCTCTGCATGAAGGTTTTGAAAAAATTAAAGATGCACTGAATTCTTTATCAGCCGACACTAATCAAGAAGTGAATACAAGGCAAGAGGCAGAAGGATTAAGTGAGAGAATGGAGAATATGGAAACAATCTTTCTGACAATTTTGTGGCATGACATTCTCAAAAGATTTAACAAGACAAGTAAGTTCCTGCGGTCTAAAGATGTGAATATACTTGTTGCCATGAATCTTCTTGAGTCTCTGAAAACTTATCTTCAGGAAATTAGAGATACATTCAGTGAATTTGTACTGAAGGCCAGGAGTAGGTGTCCAGATTCGGATTATAGCGATGTGAACAAGCGGGAATGAAAGCAAAGTGTTTTTCTCACTAGATATGATGGATCAGGAGAAGAGATACTTCTATATAAAGTGAAAAATTCAAGGTGGAAACATTCCTCCCTGTTCTGGACTCTTTGTACTCTGAGCTGACAAAACGTGCAGAAGCTTATTCGTGGATTGGAAATCTATTTTCCTTCTTCGGACAATTGAAAACAATTGGTTCTGAAGAGCTAAACAAAAAGTGTATGCATCTGGCTAATGTCTATGACAAAGACCTTGATTATGCTGCACTTCTAAATGAATGCAGGAATCTCAAGCACTACATGATTTTAGATGAAAAATGTGAGACTCTCCCTGCATTGTACAGCAAACTAATTTCGGACAACTTGAAATTTGTGTTTCCCAATGTTGAAATCGCACTCAGAGTGTTCATGTGCATGATGGTGTCCAACTGTACAGGGAAACGCTCATTTTCAAGATTGAAGCTTATAAAGAATCAGCTGCGCAGCACAATGGGGCAGCAACGTTTGAACTGGCTTTCACTCATGTGCATGGAAAATGACATCCTGATGACCATTGACTTCAAGCCAATTATAAAACAATTCTCAACAAAAAAAATTTTCGCAAACATTTGTGTTGAATAAATATTTCATTAATTTATACTGTACAGTTTACAAATTAACGTTTATATGTTGAAATATTTGTGTTTTTCAAGGTTTAGAATGATTAATCCTCGCTTTACATCATTTTTTATATTTAAACATTGATTTTGTTGAATTACAATTAAATCTAAAGTTTAACTTTAAGTTTATTGACTGTTTATATATTTTTTCACGTAAATGGGTGGGTAGGGGCCCCACTGGATTGCTTTGCCCAGGGACCCACACTGCTGTTAAGACGGCCCTGACTGTATGCAACACACACTGTATCCAACCCACACTCTGACCTGCACTGTATCCGACCTGTACTGTATCTTACACTGTATCTGACATTGCACTGTAGCCAACGCGCACTATATCCAACCCGCACTCCGACCTGCACTGTATCCGACTTGTATTGTGTGCGATCTGCACTATATACAACCCGAAATGAATTCCATCTACACTGTATCCGACCTGCCTTGTATCCACCTGCACTGTATCTGACCCACACTGTAACCTGCACTGTACCCGACCTGCTTTGTATCCAACCTGCACTGTAACCTGCACTGTGTCTGACCCGCACTGTATCCGACCAGCACTGTAACCTGGGCAATATTTAACTGTGTGTCCCAAAGTATTCTGCACTGTCCTACGCAGATACAGAATGCTGTTTTTTGTGATTAAGGAGAATTTGGGGAGCTGCTCGACAAAATGGCTGATTGGGGCTGTACATGGGCACAGGGTGCCAGTCATCAGTGATCCAGGGCCCCCAGGAGGGAGGTACAGACTGGGCACTGAGAATAGGCATGTGCTTGGGGCATGTGCACTTGTGTAGGGGGCATCAATGTCCACTGTTGCCATTTTACAGATGGTTTAGGTTTTTTTTTATTTGCTGTTTGGTAACTACTTCAGAGCAATGATATTGTGCACACAATTCTGACGAAATTTCTGTGTTGGATTGTTTTCTATTGGTTTGATTGGATATTGCTAATACAGTACTAATTTGAAAATCATTTTTAAACAGAAATAACTGCCGGGTGTTTGTGCCGCTGCTCTGTTGCTTAGTTTAGCCAGCCAGGCTTTGGCCTATGTTGGTGAACAATATTGTGAGGTGTGAGTTGGTCACAATTGACTGAAAATGAGTGGAGATTAATGTTATTGAGGTTAATAATACTGTAGGATCAAAATTACCCCAAAATTCTGTGATTTTAGCTGTTTTTATGTTTTTTTTGTCAAAAATCATCCAGATCCAAGACCAAAACCAAAACACGAAAGGGTGGTTTTGGCAAAACCAACCCAAAACCAAAACACGAGCGTGGAATTAGAACCAAAACCAAAACACAAAACACGAAAAGTGCCCGCCACACATCTTTACTCAAAACACGAAAAGTGTCCGGTGCACATCTTTACTCATAATGTGGAAGTTTGGGTGGTTTTGGTTTCCATGGAAACTGAACTGCACATGTCTAATACCCCTTTCAGACTGACAGAGCCGGGTCACACCCGGGAATGTGTTCCGGGAAGCATCCCGGGATTGACCCCTTTCAGATTGCACTTAGACCTGGGATCGACCCGGGCCAGCCCCATTTACACTGATCCCGGGAAATCCCTACAAATGCATATGTATGTCATTAGAAATGGACATTTTTCTGGCCTGGCTCACATAGATGAGGTCATAATAGGAAAGCAAGGGGAGGGGTGGGGCTTTCTCATTGCTGTTGTGTACGTATAATGGGGGTCATTCCGAGTTGTTCGCTCGTTGACGATTTTTGCAACGGAGCGATTAAGGCAAAAATGCGCATGCGCATGGTACGCAGTGCGCATGCGGGAAGTATTTTAGCACAAAACTTAGTAGATTTACTCACGTCCGAATGAAGAATTTTCATTGTTGAAGTGATCGGAGTGTGATTGACAGGAAGTGGGTGTTTCTGGGCGGAAACTGGCCGTTTCCTGGGAGTATGCGGAAAAACGCAGGCGTGCCAGGAAAAAACGCGGGAGTGTCTGGAGAAACGGGGGAGTGGCTGGCCGAACGCAGGGCGTGTTTGTGACGTCAAACCAGGAACGAAACGTCCTGAGCTGATCGCAATCTGTGAGTAGGTCTGGAGCTACTCAGAAACTGCTTTGAATTTTCTATTCGCAATTCTGCTAATCTTTCGTTCGCTATTCTGCTAAGCTAAGATACACTCCCAGATGGCAGCGGCCTAGCGTGTGCAATGCTGCTAAAATCTGCTAGCGAGCGAACAACTCGGAATGACCCCCCATGCCTCTTGCTGCAAGCAGCTTTGCAATATTTTTATAAATGACTGCATCCTTCACTGTGCCTGTGATATGTTTTTTAATCTCCTCCTATCACCTTATGCTGAGCAGCTCTTTCACCTCCTGATCAGTCCAGGTCACCATGACTGTCTCCTCCGCTTCCTGGACGCTTCCCCGTGCTCTGGATGAAATCTTTTCTGATCCCGGGGAAGCTCCATTGAGAGGCCTTTTAACAGTCCCGGGTACTGAAAACCGGGTAGGGCCCATACACACTATACTGCATCCCGGGACGATCCCGGATTCAACCCTGGTTGAGTCCTGGGATGAAATCCCGGGACGCTCATCCCGGGATATTGTTCCTGTACTCTTTCACACTGAGCAATTTCCTGGGTTGATGCGCGTTCATGTGCAATAACCTGGGAAATTTTTGGCAGTCTGAAAGGGGTATAATACTGCTTTCAGATTGCTAATGCCGGGTCGCACCTGGGAATTGGAAACGGGTCCTTCCTGGGTGCGACCCGGCATTGGACCCTGAGAACTGGCATGGGTTTCCATGGGGGCGGGGGCTGTGGTGTCATCAGGGGCGGTAGCGGAGGTGGTACTAGGAGATGAGATCATCCGCGCCATCTCTCCCTATGTTGTCAACGGTTCCCGAGTCGCATTGACCCAGGAAATCCGTTCACATTGCACCTGACCCAGTAATAGCCTTTATTCCTGTGTTAAATTACCAGGTAAGGCGACCCGGAATTCAGGACTGACCTTTTCACACTGTACAGTGACCTGCGTCGACCCAGCATTATACCGGGTTATTTGTGCAGTGTGAAAGGGGTATCATTTGAACATGCCAAATTATGACAAAATAGGCCCACCTGCTCAAACTCCACCCAGTCCACCCAACCACTGCCCCAATCTGCCCAGAAACGCCCACTTTGGCTTAATCCTCACCCTTTCATGGCCCGTAACCTTTCAGATGGACATCCCTGTGTAACCTCAAGATGTTATCTAAAAGGGGCCTTTTTGTAAGTATGCTGCATAGCTTGATAGTCGTACCTTTTACTCGCAGCTGTCCGGTCCTTCGCAGAGAGGTGAGTATTCTTAAAGCACCCCAGACAAGAGTAAGTTTACTTTTTAAAATGAACACTTCACTTTATTCTCTATCAACACTAGGGTTCTAAGAAGCCCTTAGGAATATTACATCACACTAATATCAATTAACTCAAAAATACAGCAATATATTTCAACAGGTAATTACACGACAAAGAAATAAATGAATTTTATTTCTCCGCAACTGAGGATCTCCGTAGTTCTCCGTCCTGAAGGGTTAAAACATTTATTCTATTATATGCAACAAAATTACTAATATCAGCAGACTCAATTGAATATAATTACTTGTAGCAACTGAACAAAAGAAATCATAAATAACACAGACTCTGAAACGGAATACACTTGTTTCTATTTTAGTCCCTATATCAAATAAGGTTACCTTTTCCCCAAAGTCTACGCTGCGCAGCTTCTAATGGCTATGTCGTTGGTGCACATGAAGTCCCTGTTAATTAATAGCCTCACAATCTCTTTATATACTGTAAAGTGAATCCTGAGTAAGTGCTCTGTGCAATTCCTTTGTTAAATGCCCTATAATCAAATTCGGTAGCTCCCAATGCTACGCTAGGCTGAAGGAATTCAAAGATATTGAAGCATCTGGAAGCTGGAGTATATTCTGTCTCGATCTACAGTATGTGTATCTGACTTTTGTATACTGCAATAGTTGTGCTATTCAGTACTGCACTCAATGACCTTTAGAGAGGTTGAGGAAACTGATGGCATTTGTCTCTATATGCTTTAATTTGCTGCAGCTACAGAGAAGGCTTTCTATATTGAACTCAAGATAACGGAATGACACTGTATTAGCACTCGCTATGTTGACACTATGTCTGAGGTAAGTGTCTCTAAATGAAATCGGGACGCAATCTTTTGCTGACTAACTTCCGCTTGATACTGTATACAGGCTCGGACTGGCCCAGAGGGGTACAGGGGAAACCACCGGTAGGCCCCACTGCCTGGGGGCCCCTCCTCCTCTAGGGATCAGGTTCTAGACTGTGCACTTGAATTATATATTATACATATGTTACCTTATACTGCACAGGATTATGATGTATTCTCTACAGTACATTGCTGTCATTAATCTGGCACATTATCATGCATGCACTAGCATTAATTGCTATATAAATTATCAATGAGTCCAGACCAGGTACTCTCTAATGGTTAGCCAAACCTCTGTGGTGGTAGGCCACACCCCCTTTGGAGGCTGGCCACACCTCTAATCATGGGCCCCTACCACTGCATACCCCCGGTGGGCCCTTCATGCGCCAGTCCGACACTGACTGTATATACAAGGTAACACTGTCTCCTTAAATGCTGTCAGCCGATTTAATTAAGCAAATTCCTCACATACCAGTAGAAGATAGAATGTATGCAGAATAGTGAGGTGCTGTGATATATCCCCTTCAGCAAGAGGCCGCTTCTATCACTGTCTATGCGGGCCCACCCCCGACCTTATATGGGGTGACTGGAGCCTCCTACTGCTCTCCCCTATGGCGTCACTCACGGCTCCGGCGTTTACACAGCTCCGTTCGGGTTGGCTGCACCGATCTCAGCCACCTCCCAGAAGGCGTCTCCAGGGAAGGGCTTTTCTCTTCTCTGCTCAGGTTGCGTCCTCCTCTGTCTCCCTGCTGTCAGCTCCATGCACCGCCTCCTTCAACAGCGTCGCGGCAGCCGGAATCGCACTGCCCAGCCTGGGGAATACTGGAGACGGAGACAGGAAACTGATCCGGTTCCTCCTCACTCCTATCGCCGACAGCGGCTCTCCCTCTCACGGCTAGTCCCGCCGCTTCAGCGACACAGCACCACCGTCCCTCTCTGTTACCCTCAGGCCGTTTAACGGTCTTTTCTCCTTTCCTCTTTTGTAAGCTCCGTTCAGGTGCCCGGATCAGTCCCGTCGTTCACTCCCTGCACGCGCCGTTTTTTTCCTGTGTTTATAGGGGCCCAGAGCTCCCCTATAGTCAGTGGTTAATGAACAAGTCCTGAAGCCACGAGTCCATATAACTTCTGGGCCGTTAACTGTTCTGCCTTACCCATTTACCCTCCATGAGGATGATATAAATGCTTTACAAGTCTTTTGCCCTCTGTGAGGGTAACATAACCTTTAATTATTTACATTACAATATATTTTTATAGTTAATTTAGAATTTCATAAATTTCCCAAATTAACTTGCTATAACAATAGGGTATTACACCTGTTTCCAGACCTTTCAAGCTACTGCCAGCTCATACATATAAACATGCATCCTCTACTGGTACCACAAGTTCCCAATATATTGGGACTAACAGGACATGCTCTACCTTCTTGCTCACCCAACTCTGTCAACCCAGTCCACAATGGTCATTGGAGGTTACTCGCTACTTCTTTGTTCAGACCAAATGCATTTACTGTAAGGAGCTCAGGCATTATTTCCCTGTTACCCAGGCTTAAGGCTCATTTACAGTACATGCATGTTAAAATTGAGCACTCAAACATGCATCAGTGGAACCTAGTACAGTAATTCCACACTGATACTGGGGCTCAAACAAATTATGTAAGTAAGCCAAAGTGTATTGTACAATTTCATAGCACCCCTGAAGTGAGGTCAAAGTGTCTAAACCTCAATGTTCATCATTTTTCAATGCTCATGTAAATGCAGACTGATTACTATTACATGTGCTTCATGGGATGCAGTTAAATTGCCGTTAGTCGGGATCCCAGTGTTCAGGAAACCGATGCCGGAATCCCGACTGCTGACAATACTGCCAGCCAGAATCCCAGCTCACAGGGGCTATTCCCACTCGTGGGTATCCACGACACCAATAAGTTGGAAAAGAACCTGTGGCGAGTGCAACGAGCCACCAAGCCGGCAGCATTGTGAGCACAGTGAGCCCGAAAGGGGACTCTCTGCGATCGCCCTGCTGCTGGCATACTGATGCCGGGATGCTGTTGTCTGTATACTGATGGCCGTCATCCCAACCGTCGATAATTCATACTGATCCCTGCTTTATAACTAGATTTTTTTGAGGTTATTATTTTATTGTTCTTCTTAGCTATGAAATGCTAATACATTGGGCCTTTAGGAGGTTATTCAGAGTTGGTCGCAGATTTTGCTATTTTACCAAAATCTGTGACCACTAAAATCACATGCTGGGGTCTGCCCAGCATAGGGCAAGGCTGCCCAGCATATGTAGCGCCACCCTGCAAATGAATTGTGATTGCAACACAAAAACCTCAAATAGAGGTTGATCCCTGCCTAGGCACCATGGCTGCATAGACAGGGGCACCGCCGCCATGTTTCCGATTGCAGGAAACGCAGGTGACACCATCGACCAGCCCAGAAAACGGCCATAACATGCCTGCATTTCCTGCTGCCCTTCCCCATCAATGCCGTGTCACCACACCTGAACACCTGTCGCCTGTCAATCATGATGCGACTGCATCCTTCCGGGATAAGATGGCATCATGATAGCTCGCTTTCGTGCACTGCAGCCGTGGCGCATACGCAGACTGGCAGTAGTCTTCTGTTTGCAATTTTCAACCGTCTGTGACACGGTTTGAATAAGGCCCATAGACTGGAAACACCCAGTAAAACTTTTTAGTTTGGCACACTTACCATGTATATCAACTGCAGGAAAAATAGTAATGTAATCATCTAAATGTTGAGATTCTGCAGTGTAATTTAGGTTTTGGAGTAGCATCCAGTGACATAGCTACCGAGGGTACAGGGGGTGCAGCTGCTATGGGGCCCTGGCTGCTTTCAGGGCCCGCAGCTCCCCCTGCACCCTGCCACTGGCTACCTCCGAGGCCTGTAACTCCCCCTTCACCCCTGGCCACAAGGCAGAGTGGCTGTGGGAGATGTAGAGGGTTTGAGATGTAGCCACATAATGGCAAACACTGTCTCAGCCTGTACCTCCCGTTTTGCCCTGCCCCCTACCTGGCTGTCAGCAGGGAGTGCAGTGCCGTAATTCACGGGTATTTAGGGGGCTGGTTC
This sequence comes from Pseudophryne corroboree, assembly GCF_028390025.1. Classification (NCBI taxonomy): domain Eukaryota; kingdom Metazoa; phylum Chordata; class Amphibia; order Anura; family Myobatrachidae; genus Pseudophryne; species Pseudophryne corroboree. The sequence goes on along the minus strand of NC_086448.1, from coordinate 166,644,871 downwards.
TAATGCTGGGAAGTAAGATGTTGGCCAGGCCATTTTTGCTGGATTTGGATTTGCTTCTAATTTGTCGGCCAGCTTTGGATTTGGATTTGCCAAATTGCCATGACTAGCTTTGGATTTGGATTTTTTTTTAAATATACAATCAAAGCTAAAATCACTTAATCTAGGCCTCTTTTTGTCCCTAGAGTATTATTAACCTCAATAACATTAGTTTCCAGTCATTTTCACTCAATTTTGACCACCTCACATCACAGTTCATAATATTGTTTTCACCAATATTGGCCAAAGGCTAGCTGGCTAAACTGCAGTATAGGGTGTGGGTTGGATATAGCCTGGGTCAGATACAGTGTGGGTTGGATACAGTGCGGGATACAATGTGGGTTGGATACAGTGTGGGTAGGATACAATGTGGGTTGGATACAGTGTGGGTAGGATACAGTGTGGGTAGGATACAGTGTGGGTTGGATACTGTGTGGGTTGGATACAGTGTTGGATACTTTGCTAGTAGGATACAGTGCGTGTTGGATATAGTGTGGGATACATTGTGGGTCAGATACAGTGCAGGGAGGATACACCAATAGTGCACTTACTGTGACAGAGGATGCCAGTGGTGTTTTTAGTGCGGGAGTGTCAACATGCAGTGGTGCTTGCAGAGTCCTAATTGTGGGGTTGCCTGCGGTGTTGATGCTGCTGGGGTGCTGGCAGTGACAGTGGTGTCCTTAGTGCAGAGTTGCTGGTGGTGTCGGTACTGCTGGCTGTGTCAGCAGTACGGGGGTGCAGGGGTCTCCTTACTGCAGGTGTGTCAGCATTGTCCTCGGTGTGGGGTTGTTGGCGGTGTCTGTGTGATAGCCGGGCAGCGGCAGGTCCAGCCGTCATTTTAAAAGCATTGTCACGCCAGGCCATCTCATCACATAAGCAAGCAGTTTATTCACAGTTCAGTTAGGGTTATCACGACAATAACATTTAATTTCTTGTTTTCTCTCCAGCGCACGATTCATATGGGTTACATCAGGTTACATTTCTTTTAATTTGCTTCAATGGCAATAACAGCATAAACAATTGATTATATTACATACCAGCGCAGTCTCTGGGAATCAGTAGTGCGGCGACCGCAAACAGATTAATTTTGGTCTGCTCTCCCCCATTCGCTAGGGGCTCTATCTAAACAGGATCTCTCATGGACACGTTACTGCGGGCCTTCCGCCAAACGTGGTTTCCTACCACTCACCCAGATCGTCCTCTCCCACAGACTCACACCTCCCGTCCTGCTTCTTGGGTACCCCTGAAGGTGAAGATCCCCTTTATTTCTTCCACTGATTGTTCATGCTGTAGCTGCTCTCACACTGCAAATCTGGATATCTCTTGCTCTTCCTAGCAGCACCTACATGCTGTTCCATAATGCCAGGGACTGTGGAGTACCATGCTTGTTCCACAGTCCCCAGACTGCGTTTCTCCTGGACACTAGCCTGTGCCCTCCATCTCAGTCCTCAACTCACACTGCACTGTCTTGTGCTTTGTTCCTTGTCCTAAAAACCCCCTTACACTTTCTGTCGTAACCTCCTACATGTGGCATTGTCTGCCAGAACTGGTTTTGGGGCCATAAACTCCCCCACTCACTGATAAGAATTAAATGGCTTTTGGAACTTTCCAATATCTGCTAACATTCCAGTATGCCACATACACCCCTGCTAAAATCTTGCGTGTCCCCACGCAATATACCTATAAGCTTGCACAAAATCTAGCAAGGAACAGTCTCTTATACTCTACAGCAAGGTCAAAACATAACACACAATAAACAAGCATAATTGCAGTATACATCACACACAGTATAACAATCACATGAGCAGAAAAGCATGGCATGCAAACACACAATATAACAATCACTTGAGCAGAAAAACATGGCATGCAAAACATCACATGAAATACAAATCGCATATACTGCTGCCTTTTTCCTGTGAATTACAGTCCTGGGTTACAGATGATCATGAATGTTCCAACATCTGGCAATTGTGCCAAACACTTAGAACCTGCTCATGTCGGCCCTTTCTTTCCCAGTTTGCTGCGTCAAAAGAGGTAGGTGGCTTTCATGGGCCCCTCCCAATAAAGTTTTCCCCAAATTGTCAAATAAATCTTCGGTACCGATCCTGTTCGTGACGCCAAATTGTGATAGCCGGGCAGCGGCAGGTCCAGCCGTCATTTTAAAAGCATTGTCACGCCAGGCCATCTCATCACATAAGCAAGCATTTTATTCACAGTTCAGACAGGGTTATCAGGACAATAACATTTAATTTCTTGTTCTCTCCAGCGTAAGATTCATATGGGTTACATCAGGTTATATTTCTTTTAACTTGCTTCAATGGCAATAACAGCATAAACAATTGATTATATTACATACCAGTGCAGTCTCTGGGAATCAGTAGTGCGGAGACCGCAAACTGAGATTCATTTCGGTGTGCTCTCCCCCATTCGCTAAGGGCTCTATCTAAACAGGATCTCTCATGGACACGTTACTGCGGGCCTTCCACCAAACGTGGTTTCTTACCACTCACCCAGATCGTCCACTCCTGCAGACTCACACCTCCTGTCCTGCTTCTTGGGTACCCCTGAAGGTGAAGATCCCCTTTATTTCTTTCACTGATTGTTCATTCTGTAGCTGCTCTTACACTGCAAATCTGGATATCTCTTGCTCTTCCTAGCAGCACCTACATGCTGTTCCATAATGCCAGGGACTGTGGAGTACCATGCTTGTTCCACAGTCCCCAGACTGCGTTTCTCCTGGACACTAGCCTGTGCCCTCCATCTCAGTCCTCAGCTCACACTGCACTGTCCTGTGCTTTGTTCCTTGTCCTAAAAACCCCCTTACACTTTCTGTCGTAACCTCCTACATGTGGCATTGTCTGCCAGAACTGGTTTTGGGGCCATAAACTCCCCCACTCACTGATAAGAATTAAATGGCTTTTGGAACTTTCCAATATCTGCTAACATTCCAGTATGCCACATCTGTACTACTGGTGTGCCGGCGGTGTCAGCGGTGACGGTGGTGTCTTCAGTGCAGAGTTGACAGTGATGTCGGTACTGCTGGCTGTGTTGGCAGTGCAGAGGTGCCAGGGGTATCCTCACTGCAGGGGTGTTGGCAGTGCTGGCAGTGTTCTCAGTGTGGAGTTGCCGGTAGTGTTGGTACTGCTGGGGTGCTGGTGATGTCGGCAACGCGGGAGTGCCAACGGTGTCCTTAGTTGTGTCAGCAGTGTGGGGTGCTGGCTGAGTCAGAAGTGCAGGGGTGCCGGTTGTGTTTGCAGTGCAGGAGTGCCGGCAATGTCCTCAGTGCTGGGGTGCCGACAGTGTCGGCAACACAGGAGTGCCGCGGTGTCCTCAATGCCCTCATTCCCCTCTCTTTCTCTTTATCTTCCTCCCTGATACACACTCTCTCTCACACTCACTCCTGCTCCCCTCTCTCTCTCTCTTGCTCCTCCCACCTCTCTCTCTCTCTCTCTCTAACACACCTTCTCTCGGTCCCTGATGCCCTGTATCTCCCCTTTCCTCCCTTTCTTTCTCTTTCTCCCTGGCAACTTCTCTCTCTTACTCCTCTCTTTCTCTCTTTTCCCCTCCTCTCTCTTTCTCACTCCTCTGTCTCTCTCTCCCCCCTGATACCCTCTTTTTCTCTCACTCCCCTCTCACTCTCTTGCTTCCCTAGGTGGCATTGTAATGACAGGGGGGGCCCTTTCAAGATTTTGCTATGGGCTCCACACAGTTCTAGTTACTCCCCTTATAGCGTCCCTGTTACTTACACTGCATTTCTGTGTATAACCACTGCCTTAGCTAACTTACACATAAATACACATAGGGCCTAATTCTGACCTACGATCAGTCAAACAGGCATGCGGGGGGGTGACCAGCACAGGGCTAGTCCACCCGCATGTCAGGTCCTAGCCCACCAAACCCCCCCATCCCCCGCACAAGTACAAAAGCATCGCACAGCGGCAATGCTTTTGTACCGGAAGAGTATCTACCAGTCAGTGCTGCTCCTGCGCGCTGGCAGGAGCTACTTGTCGCTGTGAGGGTCACAGCGAAGCATGCGACATCACGCAGCCACCGCGGCCCACCCCCACAATGGTCCGGGCATGCCTGCGTTGCCCGGACCGCGCCCCCTAAATGACGCCCAAGCACCGCTGGCCTGCCCCCTTCCGCCCAGTGACCGCCTCTGCCTGTCAATCAGGCAGAGGTGATCACAGGGCTAAAACAGCCGTCGGCTGTCTAGCATGCACCGGCACACTGTGGCGCCAGCACATGCGCAGTTCAGACCTGATCGCTGCTGTGCGAAACGCTGAATTAGGCCCATAGTTTCTTAGTATTCTTAGATATTCATGCGAACTAAAATCAGTTAAAGAGGAAATTAATCAGATATAGTTATGAATTACCATAAAGTGTTACAGAGGGCACCATGCCAGGAGGGATGAAAAAAGTTATTTCTTCTAGAGGTCAGAATATGAGAGGATGAACCTGCAGCATACCCTTCATTTAAATGGGCTATAAAAAGCTGCAAGGTTTAACACTGTTCACTGAACCTGGCTGGAATCCCAGCATAAAATTGAATTTCAACTCACAATACTAACATCCTCATACTTCTCTTTCATCAACCACAATTCTGCCTACATTACATCTGGCCGCATCCACTTATTTGTGTGAAGCTGTTGTACATTACTTATAAACAGGATATAAGATTTTATATATATATATATATATATATATATATATATCTGTATATCTGTGTAGCAGAAAATGATACAGTGCCACTTGTGGGGTACAATCTCAGTAAGTAAAGTGGATTAAAAATCACTTATATTTAAAAAACTAAAAACACACACGTAACCTAACTGTAGGTGTCTGCCAACCCTTAAGAGTGCAGTACTGGTACAGTACTGCTAAAAAGAGTATAGAGTGGGGGGATATGGGTACCGGCGACTAGTGTAGTTTAAAACATGATCATTAAAAGTTAAAATTTATGAGCCAAAAAATATATAAGATTAACAAACAAGTTTTTTAATAATATATAAAAGTGGAATAAAACATAAAAAATTCACAAGCACTGGTAAAAGCATAAAAGTCTTTGTAAAAGGTAAGGAATTCTGACTTAACTTTTAAGATAGGCAAGGGGGGGTCACTGCAGGGTATCCAACGTGTTTTGTCACACCAGACTTCTTCAAAGGGTTCAAAGGCTACTTTTAACACTATCAGGTGTATAGATATCGGTTGAACCCAGGATTTAAACCAATGACCCTGCAATCAGCATCTGCACTGTGGGCAGGAAGCCTAGCCAGTAGGCTTCGGAGCCTCCCAAGTTTTTGCTTAGCAGAGAGACTTTTCTCAATGCATATTCTGTGTTTTTAGTATTGATGTTGAACTTTAACAAAATTAATGACAATAATAATATCATACACAGTGCAACATCCAATTGAGGATACAACCATCATCCACAAACCCATGTACTCTAAGATATATGGAAGCATTTCCAATGTACTCACTGAGACAACACATGGCCAATTATATACTGAGACTTTTAACACTATTATGTGTATAGACAGTGATCAAACCAAGGATTTGAACCAATGACCCTGCAATCAGCATCTGCACTGTGGGCAGTAAGCCTAGCCAGTAGGCTACAGAGCCTCCCAAGGTTTTTGTTTAGCAGAGAGACTTTTCTCAATGCATATTCTGTGTATTTAGTATTGATGTTGAACTTTAACAAAATCAATGACAATAATAATATCAAACACAGTGCAACATCCAATTGAGGATACAACCATCATCCACAAACCCATGTACTCTAAGCCAGTAGGCTACGGAGCTTCCCAAGGTTTTTGCTTAGCATAGAGACTTTTCTCAATGCATATTCTGTGTATTTTTATATTGATGTTAAACTTTAACAAAATCAATGACAATAATAATATCAAGCACAGTGCAACATCCAATTGAGGATACAACCATCATCCACAAACCCATGTACTCTAAGCTATATGGAGGCATTTCCAATATACTCACTGAGACAACACATGGCCAATTATATACTGAGACTTTTAACACTATTATGTGTATAGACAGCGATCAAACCAAGGATTTGAACCAATGACCTGCAATCAGCATCTGCACTGTGGGCAGTAAGCCTAGCCAGTAGGATAAAGAGCCTCCCAAGAGTTTTGCTTAGCAGAGAGACTTTTCTTAATGCATATTCTGTGTATTTAGTATTGATGTTGAACTTTAACAAAATCAATGACAATAATAATAATAACATCAAACACAGTGCAAAATCCAATTGAGGATACAACCATCATCCACAAACCCATGTACTTTAAGCCATATGGAAGCGTTTCCCATGTACTCACTGATGAAACACATGGCCAATTATGTAATGAGACTTTTAACACTATCAGGTGAATAGACAGTGGTCGAACCCAGGAATCGAACCAATGACCCTGCAAGCAGCATCTGCACTGTGGGCAGAAAGCCTAGCCAGTAGGCTACGGCGTCTCCCAATGTTTTTGCTTAGCAGAGAGACTTTTCTCAATGCATATTCTATGTATTTATTATTAATGTTAAACTTTAACAAAATCAATGACAATAATAATATCAAACACAGTGCAACATCCAATTGAGGATACAACCATCATCCACAAGCCCATGTATGCTAAGCCATATGGAAGCATTTGCAATGTACTCACTGAGGTAACACATGGCCAATTATGTAATTAGACTTTTAACACTATCAGGTGTATAGACAGCGGTTGAACCCAGGATTTGAACCAATGACCCTGCAATCAGCATCTGCCCTGTGGACAGGAAGCCTAGCCAGTAAGCTACGGAGCCTCCCAAGGTTTTTGTTTAGCAGAGAGACTTTTCTCAATGCATATTCTGTGTATTTAGTATTGATGTTAAACTTTAACAAAATGAATGACAATAATAATAATAACAACATCAAACACAGTGCAACATCCAATTGAGGATACAACTATCATCCACAAACCCATGTACTCTAAGCCATATGATAATAACATCAAACACAGTGCAACATCCAATTGAGGATACAACCATCATCCACAAACCCATGTACTCTAAGCCATATGGAAGAATTCCAATGTACTCACTGAAACAACACATGGCTGATTATGTACTGAGGCTTTTAACACAATCAGGTGTATAGACAGCAGTTGAACCCAGGATTCGAACCAATGACCCTGCAATCAGCACCTGCACTGTGGGTGGGAAGCCTAGCCAGTAGGCTACGGCATCTCCCAATGTTTTTGTTTAGCAGAGAGACTTTTCTCAATGCATATTCTGTGTATTTAGTATTGATGTTAAACTTTAACAAAATCAATGACAATAATAATATCAAACACAGTGCAACATCCAATTGAGGATACAACCATCATGACCCTGCAGGCAATGACCCAGCATCTGCACTGTGGGCGGGAAACCTAACCAGTAGGCTACGGAGCCTCCCAAGGTTTTTGCTTAGCAGAGAGACTTTTCTCAATGCATATTCTGTGTATTTAGTATTGATGTTAAACTTTAACAAAATCAATGACAATAATAATATCAAACACAGTGCAACATCCAATTGAGGATACAACCATCATCCACAAACCCATGTATGCTAAGCCATATGGAAGCATTTCCAATGTACTCACTGAGGCAACACATGTCCAATTATGTAATGAGACTATTAACACTATCAAGTGTATAGACAGCGGTTGAACCCAGAATATGAACCAATGACACTGCAATCAGCATCTGCAATGTGGGCAGGAAGCCTAGCCAGTAGGCTACGGAGCCTTTCAAGGTTTTTCCTTAGCAGAGAGACTTTTCTCAATGCATATTCTGTGTATTTAGTATTGATGTTAAACTTTAACAAAATCAATGACAATAATAATATCAAACACAGTGCAACATCCAATTGAGGATACAACCATCATCCACAAACCCATGTACTCTAAGCCATATAATAATAACATCAAACACAGTGCAACATCCAATTGAGGATACAACCATCATCCACAAACCCATGTACTCTAAGCCATAAGGAAGCATTTCCAATGTACTCACTGAGACAACACATGGCCAATTATGTACTGAGACTTTTAACACTATCAGGTGTATAGACAGTGGTCGAACCCAAGATTTGAACCAATGACCCTGCAATCAGCATCTGCACTGTGGACAGGAAGCCTAGCCAGTAAGCTACGGAGCCTCCCAAGGTTTTTGTTTAGCAGAGAGACTTTTCTCAATGCATATTCTGTGTATTTAGTATTGATGTTGAACTTTAACAAAATCAATGACAATAATAATATCAAACACAGTGCAACATCCAATTGAGGATACAACCATCATCCACAAACCCATGTACTCTAAGCCATATGGAAGCATTTCCAATGTACTCACTGAGACAACACCTGGCCAATTATGTACTGAGACTTTTAACACTATCAGGTGTATAGACAGCGGTCGAACCCAGGAATCGCACTAATGACCCTGCAAGCAGCATCTGCACTGTGGGCGGGAAGCCTAGCCAGTAGGCTACGGAGCTTCCCAAGGTTTTTGCTTAGCAGTGAGACTTTTCTCAATGCATATTCTGTGTATTTAGTATTGATGTTAAACTTTAACAAAATCAATGACAATAATAATATCAAACACAGTGCAACATCCAATTGAGGATACAACCATCATCCACAAACCCGTGTATGCTAAGCCATATGGAAGCATTTCCAATGTACTCACTGAGGCAACACATGTCCAATAATGTAATGAGACTTTTAACACTATCAGGTGTATAGACAGCGATTGAACCCAGGATTCGAACCAATGACCCAGCAGGCAGCAGTTTCACTGTGGGTGGGAAGCCTAGCCAGTAGGCTACGGAGCCTCCCAAGGTTTTTGCTTAGCAGAGAGACTTTTCTCAATGCATATTCTGTGTATTTAGTATTGATGTTAAACTTTAACAAAATCAATGACAATAATAATATTAAACACAGTGCAACATCCAATTGAGGATACAACCATCATCCACAAACCCATGTACTCTAAGCCATAAGGAAGCATTTCCAATGTACTCACTGAGACAACACATGGCCAATTATGTACTGAGACTTTTAACACTATCAGGTGTATAGACAGTGGTTGAACCCAAGATTTGAACCAATGACCCTGCAATCAGCATCTGCACTGTGGACAGGAAGCCTAGCCAGTAAGCTACAGAGCCTCCCAAGGTTTTTGTTTGCAGAGAGACTTTTCTCAATGCATATTCTGTGTATTTAGTATTGATGTTAAACTTTAACAAAATCAATGACAATAATAATATCAAACACAGTGCAACATCCAATTGAGGATAGAACCATCATCCACAAACCCATGTACTCTAAGCCAGTAGGCTACGGAGCTTCCCAAGGTTTTTGCTTAGCATAGAGACTTTTCTCAATGCATATTCTGTGTATTTTTATATTGATGTTAAACTTTAACAAAATCAATGACAATAATAATATCAAACACAGTGCAACATCTAATTGATGATACAACCATCATCCACAAACCTATGTATGCTAATCCATATGGAAGCATTTCCAAAGTACTCACTGACGCAACACATGGCCAATTATGTAAAGAGACTTTTAACACTATCAGGTGTATAGACAGCAGTTGAACCCAGAATACGAACCAATGACCCTGCAATCAGCATCTGCAATGTGGACGGGAAGCCTAGCCAGTAGGCTACGGAGCCTTCCAATGTTTTTCCTTAGCAGAGAGACTTTTCTCAATGCATATTCTGTGTATTTAGTATTGATGGTAAACTTTAACAAAATCAATGACAATAATAATATCAAACACAGTACAACATCCAATTGAGGATACAACCATCATCCACAAACCCATGTATTTTAAGCCATATGGAAGCATTTCCAATGTACTCACTGAGACAACACATGGCCAATTATGTACTGAGACTTTGAACACTATCAGGTGTACAGACAGCGGTCGAACCCAGGAATCGCACCAATGACCCTGCAAGCAGCATCTGCACTGTGGGCGGGAAGCCTAGCCAGTAGGCTACGGAGCTTCCAACGGTTTTTGCTTAGCAGTGAGACTTTTCTCAATGCATATTCTGTGTATTTAGTATTGATGTTAAACTTTAACAAAATCAATGACAATAATAATATCAAACACAGTGCAACATCCAATTGAGGATACAACCATCATGACCCTGCAGGCAATGACCCAGCATCTGCACTGTGGGCGGGAAACCTAACCAGTAGGCTACGGAGCCTCCCAAGGTTTTTGCTTAGCAGAGAGACTTTTCTCAATGCATATTCTGTGTATTTAGTATTGATGTTAAACTTTAACAAAATCAATGACAATAATAATATCAAACACAGTGCAACATCCAATTGAGGATACAACCATCATCCACAAACCCATGTATGCTAAGCCATATGGAAGCATTTCCAATGTACTCACTGAGGCAACACATGTCCAATTATGTAATGAGACTATTAACACTATCAAGTGTATAGACAGCGGTTGAACCCAGAATATGAACCAATGACACTGCAATCAGCATCTGCAATGTGGGCAGGAAGCCTAGCCAGTAGGCTACGGAGCCTTTCAAGGTTTTTCCTTAGCAGAGAGACTTTTCTCAATGCATATTCTGTGTATTTAGTATTGATGTTAAACTTTAACAAAATCAATGACAATAATAATATCAAACACAGTGCAACATCCAATTGAGGATACAACCATCATCCACAAACCCATGTACTCTAAGCCATATAATAATAACATCAAACACAGTGCAACATCCAATTGAGGATACAACCATCATCCACAAACCCATGTACTCTAAGCCATAAGGAAGCATTTCCAATGTACTCACTGAGACAACACATGGCCAATTATGTACTGAGACTTTTAACACTATCAGGTGTATAGACAGTGGTCGAACCCAAGATTTGAACCAATGACCCTGCAATCAGCATCTGCACTGTGGACAGGAAGCCTAGCCAGTAAGCTACGGAGCCTCCCAAGGTTTTTGTTTAGCAGAGAGACTTTTCTCAATGCATATTCTGTGTATTTAGTATTGATGTTGAACTTTAACAAAATCAATGACAATAATAATATCAAACACAGTGCAACATCCAATTGAGGATACAACCATCATCCACAAACCCATGTACTCTAAGCCATATGGAAGCATTTCCAATGTACTCACTGAGACAACACCTGGCCAATTATGTACTGAGACTTTTAACACTATCAGGTGTATAGACAGCGGTCGAACCCAGGAATCGCACTAATGACCCTGCAAGCAGCATCTGCACTGTGGGCGGGAAGCCTAGCCAGTAGGCTACGGAGCTTCCCAAGGTTTTTGCTTAGCAGTGAGACTTTTCTCAATGCATATTCTGTGTATTTAGTATTGATGTTAAACTTTAACAAAATCAATGACAATAATAATATCAAACACAGTGCAACATCCAATTGAGGATACAACCATCATCCACAAACCCATGTATGCTAAGCCATATGGAAGCATTTCCAATGTACTCACTGAGGCAACACATGTCCAATAATGTAATGAGACTTTTAACACTATCAGGTGTATAGACAGCGATTGAACCCAGGATTCGAACCAATGACCCAGCAGGCAGCAGTTTCACTGTGGGTGGGAAGCCTAGCCAGTAGGCTACGGAGCCTCCCAAGGTTTTTGCTTAGCAGAGAGACTTTTCTCAATGCATATTCTGTGTATTTAGTATTGATGTTAAACTTTAACAAAATCAATGACAATAATAATATTAAACACAGTGCAACATCCAATTGAGGATACAACCATCATCCACAAACCCATGTACTCTAAGCCATAAGGAAGCATTTCCAATGTACTCACTGAGACAACACATGGCCAATTATGTACTGAGACTTTTAACACTATCAGGTGTATAGACAGTGGTTGAACCCAAGATTTGAACCAATGACCCTGCAATCAGCATCTGCACTGTGGACAGGAAGCCTAGCCAGTAAGCTACAGAGCCTCCCAAGGTTTTTGTTTGCAGAGAGACTTTTCTCAATGCATATTCTGTGTATTTAGTATTGATGTTAAACTTTAACAAAATCAATGACAATAATAATATCAAACACAGTGCAACATCCAATTGAGGATAGAACCATCATCCACAAACCCATGTACTCTAAGCCAGTAGGCTACGGAGCTTCCCAAGGTTTTTGCTTAGCATAGAGACTTTTCTCAATGCATATTCTGTGTATTTTTATATTGATGTTAAACTTTAACAAAATCAATGACAATAATAATATCAAACACAGTGCAACATCTAATTGATGATACAACCATCATCCACAAACCTATGTATGCTAATCCATATGGAAGCATTTCCAAAGTACTCACTGACGCAACACATGGCCAATTATGTAAAGAGACTTTTAACACTATCAGGTGTATAGACAGCAGTTGAACCCAGAATACGAACCAATGACCCTGCAATCAGCATCTGCAATGTGGACGGGAAGCCTAGCCAGTAGGCTACGGAGCCTTCCAATGTTTTTCCTTAGCAGAGAGACTTTTCTCAATGCATATTCTGTGTATTTAGTATTGATGGTAAACTTTAACAAAATCAATGACAATAATAATATCAAACACAGTACAACATCCAATTGAGGATACAACCATCATCCACAAACCCATGTATTTTAAGCCATATGGAAGCATTTCCAATGTACTCACTGAGACAACACATGGCCAATTATGTACTGAGACTTTGAACACTATCAGGTGTACAGACAGCGGTCGAACCCAGGAATCGCACCAATGACCCTGCAAGCAGCATCTGCACTGTGGGCGGGAAGCCTAGCCAGTAGGCTACGGAGCTTCCAACGGTTTTTGCTTAGCAGTGAGACTTTTCTCAATGCATATTCTGTGTATTTAGTATTGATGTTAAACTTTAACAAAATCAATGACAATAATAATATCAAACACAGTGCAACATCCAATTGAGGATACAACCATCATGACCCTGCAGGCAATGACCCAGCATCTGCACTGTGGGCGGGAAACCTAACCAGTAGGCTACGGAGCCTCCCAAGGTTTTTGCTTAGCAGAGAGACTTTTCTCAATGCATATTCTGTGTATTTAGTATTGATGTTAAACTTTAACAAAATCAATGACAATAATAATATCAAACACAGTGCAACATCCAATTGAGGATACAACCATCATCCACAAACCCATGTATGCTAAGCCATATGGAAGCATTTCCAATGTACTCACTGAGGCAACACATGTCCAATTATGTAATGAGACTATTAACACTATCAAGTGTATAGACAGCGGTTGAACCCAGAATATGAACCAATGACACTGCAATCAGCATCTGCAATGTGGGCAGGAAGCCTAGCCAGTAGGCTACGGAGCCTTTCAAGGTTTTTCCTTAGCAGAGAGACTTTTCTCAATGCATATTCTGTGTATTTAGTATTGATGTTAAACTTTAACAAAATCAATGACAATAATAATATCAAACACAGTGCAACATCCAATTGAGGATACAACCATCATCCACAAACCCATGTACTCTAAGCCATATAATAATAACATCAAACACAGTGCAACATCCAATTGAGGATACAACCATCATCCACAAACCCATGTACTCTAAGCCATAAGGAAGCATTTCCAATGTACTCACTGAGACAACACATGGCCAATTATGTACTGAGACTTTTAACACTATCAGGTGTATAGACAGTGGTCGAACCCAAGATTTGAACCAATGACCCTGCAATCAGCATCTGCACTGTGGACAGGAAGCCTAGCCAGTAAGCTACGGAGCCTCCCAAGGTTTTTGTTTAGCAGAGAGACTTTTCTCAATGCATATTCTGTGTATTTAGTATTGATGTTGAACTTTAACAAAATCAATGACAATAATAATATCAAACACAGTGCAACATCCAATTGAGGATACAACCATCATCCACAAACCCATGTACTCTAAGCCATATGGAAGCATTTCCAATGTACTCACTGAGACAACACCTGGCCAATTATGTACTGAGACTTTTAACACTATCAGGTGTATAGACAGCGGTCGAACCCAGGAATCGCACTAATGACCCTGCAAGCAGCATCTGCACTGTGGGCGGGAAGCCTAGCCAGTAGGCTACGGAGCTTCCCAAGGTTTTTGCTTAGCAGTGAGACTTTTCTCAATGCATATTCTGTGTATTTAGTATTGATGTTAAACTTTAACAAAATCAATGACAATAATAATATCAAACACAGTGCAACATCCAATTGAGGATACAACCATCATCCACAAACCCATGTATGCTAAGCCATATGGAAGCATTTCCAATGTACTCACTGAGGCAACACATGTCCAATAATGTAATGAGACTTTTAACACTATCAGGTGTATAGACAGCGATTGAACCCAGGATTCGAACCAATGACCCAGCAGGCAGCAGTTTCACTGTGGGTGGGAAGCCTAGCCAGTAGGCTACGGAGCCTCCCAAGGTTTTTGCTTAGCAGAGAGACTTTTCTCAATGCATATTCTGTGTATTTAGTATTGATGTTAAACTTTAACAAAATCAATGACAATAATAATATTAAACACAGTGCAACATCCAATTGAGGATACAACCATCATCCACAAACCCATGTACTCTAAGCCATAAGGAAGCATTTCCAATGTACTCACTGAGACAACACATGGCCAATTATGTACTGAGACTTTTAACACTATCAGGTGTATAGACAGTGGTTGAACCCAAGATTTGAACCAATGACCCTGCAATCAGCATCTGCACTGTGGACAGGAAGCCTAGCCAGTAAGCTACAGAGCCTCCCAAGGTTTTTGTTTGCAGAGAGACTTTTCTCAATGCATATTCTGTGTATTTAGTATTGATGTTAAACTTTAACAAAATCAATGACAATAATAATATCAAACACAGTGCAACATCCAATTGAGGATAGAACCATCATCCACAAACCCATGTACTCTAAGCCAGTAGGCTACGGAGCTTCCCAAGGTTTTTGCTTAGCATAGAGACTTTTCTCAATGCATATTCTGTGTATTTTTATATTGATGTTAAACTTTAACAAAATCAATGACAATAATAATATCAAACACAGTGCAACATCTAATTGATGATACAACCATCATCCACAAACCTATGTATGCTAATCCATATGGAAGCATTTCCAAAGTACTCACTGACGCAACACATGGCCAATTATGTAAAGAGACTTTTAACACTATCAGGTGTATAGACAGCAGTTGAACCCAGAATACGAACCAATGACCCTGCAATCAGCATCTGCAATGTGGACGGGAAGCCTAGCCAGTAGGCTACGGAGCCTTCCAATGTTTTTCCTTAGCAGAGAGACTTTTCTCAATGCATATTCTGTGTATTTAGTATTGATGGTAAACTTTAACAAAATCAATGACAATAATAATATCAAACACAGTACAACATCCAATTGAGGATACAACCATCATCCACAAACCCATGTATTTTAAGCCATATGGAAGCATTTCCAATGTACTCACTGAGACAACACATGGCCAATTATGTACTGAGACTTTGAACACTATCAGGTGTACAGACAGCGGTCGAACCCAGGAATCGCACCAATGACCCTGCAAGCAGCATCTGCACTGTGGGCGGGAAGCCTAGCCAGTAGGCTACGGAGCTTCCAACGGTTTTTGCTTAGCAGTGAGACTTTTCTCAATGCATATTCTGTGTATTTAGTATTGATGTTAAACTTTAACAAAATCAATGACAATAATAATATCAAACACAGTGCAACATCCAATTGAGGATACAACCATCATGACCCTGCAGGCAATGACCCAGCATCTGCACTGTGGGCGGGAAACCTAACCAGTAGGCTACGGAGCCTCCCAAGGTTTTTGCTTAGCAGAGAGACTTTTCTCAATGCATATTCTGTGTATTTAGTATTGATGTTAAACTTTAACAAAATCAATGACAATAATAATATCAAACACAGTGCAACATCCAATTGAGGATACAACCATCATCCACAAACCCATGTATGCTAAGCCATATGGAAGCATTTCCAATGTACTCACTGAGGCAACACATGTCCAATTATGTAATGAGACTATTAACACTATCAAGTGTATAGACAGCGGTTGAACCCAGAATATGAACCAATGACACTGCAATCAGCATCTGCAATGTGGGCAGGAAGCCTAGCCAGTAGGCTACGGAGCCTTTCAAGGTTTTTCCTTAGCAGAGAGACTTTTCTCAATGCATATTCTGTGTATTTAGTATTGATGTTAAACTTTAACAAAATCAATGACAATAATAATATCAAACACAGTGCAACATCCAATTGAGGATACAACCATCATCCACAAACCCATGTACTCTAAGCCATATAATAATAACATCAAACACAGTGCAACATCCAATTGAGGATACAACCATCATCCACAAACCCATGTACTCTAAGCCATAAGGAAGCATTTCCAATGTACTCACTGAGACAACACATGGCCAATTATGTACTGAGACTTTTAACACTATCAGGTGTATAGACAGTGGTTGAACCCAAGATTTGAACCAATGACCCTGCAATCAGCATCTGCACTGTGGACAGGAAGCCTAGCCAGTAAGCTACGGAGCCTCCCAAGGTTTTTGTTTAGCAGAGAGACTTTTCTCAATGCATATTCTGTGTATTTAGTATTGATGTTGAACTTTAACAAAATCAATGACAATAATAATATCAAACACAGTGCAACATCCAATTGAGGATACAACCATCATCCACAAACCCATGTACTCTAAGCCATATGGAAGCATTTCCAATGTACTCACTGAGACAACACCTGGCCAATTATGTACTGAGACTTTTAACACTATCAGGTGTATAGACAGCGGTCGAACCCAGGAATCGCACTAATGACCCTGCAAGCAGCATCTGCACTGTGGGCGGGAAGCCTAGCCAGTAGGCTACGGAGCTTCCCAAGGTTTTTGCTTAGCAGTGAGACTTTTCTCAATGCATATTCTGTGTATTTAGTATTGATGTTAAACTTTAACAAAATCAATGACAATAATAATATCAAACACAGTGCAACATCCAATTGAGGATACAACCATCATCCACAAACCCGTGTATGCTAAGCCATATGGAAGCATTTCCAATGTACTCACTGAGGCAACACATGTCCAATAATGTAATGAGACTTTTAACACTATCAGGTGTATAGACAGCGATTGAACCCAGGATTCGAACCAATGACCCAGCAGGCAGCAGTTTCACTGTGGGTGGGAAGCCTAGCCAGTAGGCTACGGAGCCTCCCAAGGTTTTTGCTTAGCAGAGAGACTTTTCTCAATGCATATTCTGTGTATTTAGTATTGATGTTAAACTTTAACAAAATCAATGACAATAATAATATTAAACACAGTGCAACATCCAATTGAGGATACAACCATCATCCACAAACCCATGTACTCTAAGCCATAAGGAAGCATTTCCAATGTACTCACTGAGACAACACATGGCCAATTATGTACTGAGACTTTTAACACTATCAGGTGTATAGACAGTGGTTGAACCCAAGATTTGAACCAATGACCCTGCAATCAGCATCTGCACTGTGGACAGGAAGCCTAGCCAGTAAGCTACAGAGCCTCCCAAGGTTTTTGTTTGCAGAGAGACTTTTCTCAATGCATATTCTGTGTATTTAGTATTGATGTTAAACTTTAACAAAATCAATGACAATAATAATATCAAACACAGTGCAACATCCAATTGAGGATAGAACCATCATCCACAAACCCATGTACTCTAAGCCAGTAGGCTACGGAGCTTCCCAAGGTTTTTGCTTAGCATAGAGACTTTTCTCAATGCATATTCTGTGTATTTTTATATTGATGTTAAACTTTAACAAAATCAATGACAATAATAATATCAAACACAGTGCAACATCTAATTGATGATACAACCATCATCCACAAACCTATGTATGCTAATCCATATGGAAGCATTTCCAAAGTACTCACTGACGCAACACATGGCCAATTATGTAAAGAGACTTTTAACACTATCAGGTGTATAGACAGCAGTTGAACCCAGAATACGAACCAATGACCCTGCAATCAGCATCTGCAATGTGGGCGGGAAGCCTAGCCAGTAGGCTACGGAGCCTTCCAATGTTTTTCCTTAGCAGAGAGACTTTTCTCAATGCATATTCTGTGTATTTAGTATTGATGGTAAACTTTAACAAAATCAATGACAATAATAATATCAAACACAGTACAACATCCAATTGAGGATACAACCATCATCCACAAACCCATGTATTTTAAGCCATATGGAAGCATTTCCAATGTACTCACTGAGACAACACATGGCCAATTATGTACTGAGACTTTGAACACTATCAGGTGTACAGACAGCGGTCGAACCCAGGAATCGCACCAATGACCCTGCAAGCAGCATCTGCACTGTGGGCGGGAAGCCTAGCCAGTAGGCTACGGAGCTTCCAACGGTTTTTGCTTAGCAGTGAGACTTTTCTCAATGCATATTCTGTGTATTTAGTATTGATGTTAAACTTTAACAAAATCAATGACAATAATAATATCAAACACAGTGCAACATCCAATTGAGGATACAACCATCATGACCCTGCAGGCAATGACCCAGCATCTGCACTGTGGGCGGGAAACCTAACCAGTAGGCTACGGAGCCTCCCAAGGTTTTTGCTTAGCAGAGAGACTTTTCTCAATGCATATTCTGTGTATTTAGTATTGATGTTAAACTTTAACAAAATCAATGACAATAATAATATCAAACACAGTGCAACATCCAATTGAGGATACAACCATCATCCACAAACCCATGTATGCTAAGCCATATGGAAGCATTTCCAATGTACTCACTGAGGCAACACATGTCCAATTATGTAATGAGACTATTAACACTATCAAGTGTATAGACAGCGGTTGAACCCAGAATATGAACCAATGACACTGCAATCAGCATCTGCAATGTGGGCAGGAAGCCTAGCCAGTAGGCTACGGAGCCTTTCAAGGTTTTTCCTTAGCAGAGAGACTTTTCTCAATGCATATTCTGTGTATTTAGTATTGATGTTAAACTTTAACAAAATCAATGACAATAATAATATCAAACACAGTGCAACATCCAATTGAGGATACAACCATCATCCACAAACCCATGTACTCTAAGCCATATAATAATAACATCAAACACAGTGCAACATCCAATTGAGGATACAACCATCATCCACAAACCCATGTACTCTAAGCCATAAGGAAGCATTTCCAATGTACTCACTGAGACAACACATGGCCAATTATGTACTGAGACTTTTAACACTATCAGGTGTATAGACAGTGGTCGAACCCAAGATTTGAACCAATGACCCTGCAATCAGCATCTGCACTGTGGACAGGAAGCCTAGCCAGTAAGCTACGGAGCCTCCCAAGGTTTTTGTTTAGCAGAGAGACTTTTCTCAATGCATATTCTGTGTATTTAGTATTGATGTTGAACTTTAACAAAATCAATGACAATAATAATATCAAACACAGTGCAACATCCAATTGAGGATACAACCATCATCCACAAACCCATGTACTCTAAGCCATATGGAAGCATTTCCAATGTACTCACTGAGACAACACCTGGCCAATTATGTACTGAGACTTTTAACACTATCAGGTGTATAGACAGCGGTCGAACCCAGGAATCGCACTAATGACCCTGCAAGCAGCATCTGCACTGTGGGCGGGAAGCCTAGCCAGTAGGCTACGGAGCTTCCCAAGGTTTTTGCTTAGCAGTGAGACTTTTCTCAATGCATATTCTGTGTATTTAGTATTGATGTTAAACTTTAACAAAATCAATGACAATAATAATATCAAACACAGTGCAACATCCAATTGAGGATACAACCATCATCCACAAACCCGTGTATGCTAAGCCATATGGAAGCATTTCCAATGTACTCACTGAGGCAACACATGTCCAATAATGTAATGAGACTTTTAACACTATCAGGTGTATAGACAGCGATTGAACCCAGGATTCGAACCAATGACCCAGCAGGCAGCAGTTTCACTGTGGGTGGGAAGCCTAGCCAGTAGGCTACGGAGCCTCCCAAGATTTTTGCTTAGCAGAGAGACTTTTCTCAATGCATATTCTGTGTATTTAGTATTGATGTTAAACTTTAACAAAATCAATGACAATAATAATATTAAACACAGTGCAACATCCAATTGAGGATACAACCATCATCCACAAACCCATGTACTCTAAGCCATAAGGAAGCATTTCCAATGTACTCACTGAGACAACACATGGCCAATTATGTACTGAGACTTTTAACACTATCAGGTGTATAGACAGTGGTTGAACCCAAGATTTGAACCAATGACCCTGCAATCAGCATCTGCACTGTGGACAGGAAGCCTAGCCAGTAAGCTACAGAGCCTCCCAAGGTTTTTGTTTGCAGAGAGACTTTTCTCAATGCATATTCTGTGTATTTAGTATTGATGTTAAACTTTAACAAAATCAATGACAATAATAATATCAAACACAGTGCAACATCCAATTGAGGATAGAACCATCATCCACAAACCCATGTACTCTAAGCCAGTAGGCTACGGAGCTTCCCAAGGTTTTTGCTTAGCATAGAGACTTTTCTCAATGCATATTCTGTGTATTTTTATATTGATGTTAAACTTTAACAAAATCAATGACAATAATAATATCAAACACAGTGCAACATCTAATTGATGATACAACCATCATCCACAAACCTATGTATGCTAATCCATATGGAAGCATTTCCAAAGTACTCACTGACGCAACACATGGCCAATTATGTAAAGAGACTTTTAACACTATCAGGTGTATAGACAGCAGTTGAACCCAGAATACGAACCAATGACCCTGCAATCAGCATCTGCAATGTGGGCGGGAAGCCTAGCCAGTAGGCTACGGAGCCTTCCAATGTTTTTCCTTAGCAGAGAGACTTTTCTCAATGCATATTCTGTGTATTTAGTATTGATGGTAAACTTTAACAAAATCAATGACAATAATAATATCAAACACAGTACAACATCCAATTGAGGATACAACCATCATCCACAAACCCATGTATTTTAAGCCATATGGAAGCATTTCCAATGTACTCACTGAGACAACACATGGCCAATTATGTACTGAGACTTTGAACACTATCAGGTGTACAGACAGCGGTCGAACCCAGGAATCGCACCAATGACCCTGCAAGCAGCATCTGCACTGTGGGCGGGAAGCCTAGCCAGTAGGCTACGGAGCTTCCAACGGTTTTTGCTTAGCAGTGAGACTTTTCTCAATGCATATTCTGTGTATTTAGTATTGATGTTAAACTTTAACAAAATCAATGACAATAATAATATCAAACACAGTGCAACATCCAATTGAGGATACAACCATCATGACCCTGCAGGCAATGACCCAGCATCTGCACTGTGGGCGGGAAACCTAACCAGTAGGCTACGGAGCCTCCCAAGGTTTTTGCTTAGCAGAGAGACTTTTCTCAATGCATATTCTGTGTATTTAGTATTGATGTTAAACTTTAACAAAATCAATGACAATAATAATATCAAACACAGTGCAACATCCAATTGAGGATACAACCATCATCCACAAACCCATGTATGCTAAGCCATATGGAAGCATTTCCAATGTACTCACTGAGGCAACACATGTCCAATTATGTAATGAGACTATTAACACTATCAAGTGTATAGACAGCGGTTGAACCCAGAATATGAACCAATGACACTGCAATCAGCATCTGCAATGTGGGCAGGAAGCCTAGCCAGTAGGCTACGGAGCCTTTCAAGGTTTTTCCTTAGCAGAGAGACTTTTCTCAATGCATATTCTGTGTATTTAGTATTGATGTTAAACTTTAACAAAATCAATGACAATAATAATATCAAACACAGTGCAACATCCAATTGAGGATACAACCATCATCCACAAACCCATGTACTCTAAGCCATACAATAATAACATCAAACACAGTGCAACATCCAATTGAGGATACAACCATCATCCACAAACCCATGTACTCTAAGCCATAAGGAAGCATTTCCAATGTACTCACTGAGACAACACATGGCCAATTATGTACTGAGACTTTTAACACTATCAGGTGTATAGACAGTGGTCGAACCCAAGATTTGAACCAATGACCCTGCAATCAGCATCTGCACTGTGGACAGGAAGCCTAGCCAGTAAGCTACGGAGCCTCCCAAGGTTTTTGTTTAGCAGAGAGACTTTTCTCAATGCATATTCTGTGTATTTAGTATTGATGTTGAACTTTAACAAAATCAATGACAATAATAATATCAAACACAGTGCAACATCCAATTGAGGATACAACCATCATCCACAAACCCATGTACTCTAAGCCATATGGAAGCATTTCCAATGTACTCACTGAGACAACACCTGGCCAATTATGTACTGAGACTTTTAACACTATCAGGTGTATAGACAGCGGTCGAACCCAGGAATCGCACTAATGACCCTGCAAGCAGCATCTGCACTGTGGGCGGGAAGCCTAGCCAGTAGGCTACGGAGCTTCCCAAGGTTTTTGCTTAGCAGTGAGACTTTTCTCAATGCATATTCTGTGTATTTAGTATTGATGTTAAACTTTAACAAAATCAATGACAATAATAATATCAAACACAGTGCAACATCCAATTGAGGATACAACCATCATCCACAAACCCGTGTATGCTAAGCCATATGGAAGCATTTCCAATGTACTCACTGAGGCAACACATGTCCAATAATGTAATGAGACTTTTAACACTATCAGGTGTATAGACAGCGATTGAACCCAGGATTCGAACCAATGACCCAGCAGGCAGCAGTTTCACTGTGGGTGGGAAGCCTAGCCAGTAGGCTACGGAGCCTCCCAAGGTTTTTGCTTAGCAGAGAGACTTTTCTCAATGCATATTCTGTGTATTTAGTATTGATGTTAAACTTTAACAAAATCAATGACAATAATAATATTAAACACAGTGCAACATCCAATTGAGGATACAACCATCATCCACAAACCCATGTACTCTAAGCCATAAGGAAGCATTTCCAATGTACTCACTGAGACAACACATGGCCAATTATGTACTGAGACTTTTAACACTATCAGGTGTATAGACAGTGGTTGAACCCAAGATTTGAACCAATGACCCTGCAATCAGCATCTGCACTGTGGACAGGAAGCCTAGCCAGTAAGCTACAGAGCCTCCCAAGGTTTTTGTTTGCAGAGAGACTTTTCTCAATGCATATTCTGTGTATTTAGTATTGATGTTAAACTTTAACAAAATCAATGACAATAATAATATCAAACACAGTGCAACATCCAATTGAGGATAGAACCATCATCCACAAACCCATGTACTCTAAGCCAGTAGGCTACGGAGCTTCCCAAGGTTTTTGCTTAGCATAGAGACTTTTCTCAATGCATATTCTGTGTATTTTTATATTGATGTTAAACTTTAACAAAATCAATGACAATAATAATATCAAACACAGTGCAACATCTAATTGATGATACAACCATCATCCACAAACCTATGTATGCTAATCCATATGGAAGCATTTCCAAAGTACTCACTGACGCAACACATGGCCAATTATGTAAAGAGACTTTTAACACTATCAGGTGTATAGACAGCAGTTGAACCCAGAATACGAACCAATGACCCTGCAATCAGCATCTGCAATGTGGACGGGAAGCCTAGCCAGTAGGCTACGGAGCCTTCCAATGTTTTTCCTTAGCAGAGAGACTTTTCTCAATGCATATTCTGTGTATTTAGTATTGATGGTAAACTTTAACAAAATCAATGACAATAATAATATCAAACACAGTACAACATCCAATTGAGGATACAACCATCATCCACAAACCCATGTATTTTAAGCCATATGGAAGCATTTCCAATGTACTCACTGAGACAACACATGGCCAATTATGTACTGAGACTTTGAACACTATCAGGTGTACAGACAGCGGTCGAACCCAGGAATCGCACCAATGACCCTGCAAGCAGCATCTGCACTGTGGGCGGGAAGCCTAGCCAGTAGGCTACGGAGCTTCCAACGGTTTTTGCTTAGCAGTGAGACTTTTCTCAATGCATATTCTGTGTATTTAGTATTGATGTTAAACTTTAACAAAATCAATGACAATAATAATATCAAACACAGTGCAACATCCAATTGAGGATACAACCATCATGACCCTGCAGGCAATGACCCAGCATCTGCACTGTGGGCGGGAAACCTAACCAGTAGGCTACGGAGCCTCCCAAGGTTTTTGCTTAGCAGAGAGACTTTTCTCAATGCATATTCTGTGTATTTAGTATTGATGTTAAACTTTAACAAAATCAATGACAATAATAATATCAAACACAGTGCAACATCCAATTGAGGATACAACCATCATCCACAAACCCATGTATGCTAAGCCATATGGAAGCATTTCCAATGTACTCACTGAGGCAACACATGTCCAATTATGTAATGAGACTATTAACACTATCAAGTGTATAGACAGCGGTTGAACCCAGAATATGAACCAATGACACTGCAATCAGCATCTGCAATGTGGGCAGGAAGCCTAGCCAGTAGGCTACGGAGCCTTTCAAGGTTTTTCCTTAGCAGAGAGACTTTTCTCAATGCATATTCTGTGTATTTAGTATTGATGTTAAACTTTAACAAAATCAATGACAATAATAATATCAAACACAGTGCAACATCCAATTGAGGATACAACCATCATCCACAAACCCATGTACTCTAAGCCATATAATAATAACATCAAACACAGTGCAACATCCAATTGAGGATACAACCATCATCCACAAACCCATGTACTCTAAGCCATAAGGAAGCATTTCCAATGTACTCACTGAGACAACACATGGCCAATTATGTACTGAGACTTTTAACACTATCAGGTGTATAGACAGTGGTCGAACCCAAGATTTGAACCAATGACCCTGCAATCAGCATCTGCACTGTGGACAGGAAGCCTAGCCAGTAAGCTACGGAGCCTCCCAAGGTTTTTGTTTAGCAGAGAGACTTTTCTCAATGCATATTCTGTGTATTTAGTATTGATGTTGAACTTTAACAAAATCAATGACAATAATAATATCAAACACAGTGCAACATCCAATTGAGGATACAACCATCATCCACAAACCCATGTACTCTAAGCCATATGGAAGCATTTCCAATGTACTCACTGAGACAACACCTGGCCAATTATGTACTGAGACTTTTAACACTATCAGGTGTATAGACAGCGGTCGAACCCAGGAATCGCACTAATGACCCTGCAAGCAGCATCTGCACTGTGGGCGGGAAGCCTAGCCAGTAGGCTACGGAGCTTCCCAAGGTTTTTGCTTAGCAGTGAGACTTTTCTCAATGCATATTCTGTGTATTTAGTATTGATGTTAAATTTTAACAAAATCAATGACAATAATAATATCAAACACAGTGCAACATCCAATTGAGGATACAACCATCATCCACAAACCCGTGTATGCTAAGCCATATGGAAGCATTTCCAATGTACTCACTGAGGCAACACATGTCCAATAATGTAATGAGACTTTTAACACTATCAGGTGTATAGACAGCGATTGAACCCAGGATTCGAACCAATGACCCAGCAGGCAGCAGTTTCACTGTGGGTGGGAAGCCTAGCCAGTAGGCTACGGAGCCTCCCAAGGTTTTTGCTTAGCAGAGAGACTTTTCTCAATGCATATTCTGTGTATTTAGTATTGATGTTAAACTTTAACAAAATCAATGACAATAATAATATTAAACACAGTGCAACATCCAATTGAGGATACAACCATCATCCACAAACCCATGTACTCTAAGCCATAAGGAAGCATTTCCAATGTACTCACTGAGACAACACATGGCCAATTATGTACTGAGACTTTTAACACTATCAGGTGTATAGACAGTGGTTGAACCCAAGATTTGAACCAATGACCCTGCAATCAGCATCTGCACTGTGGACAGGAAGCCTAGCCAGTAAGCTACAGAGCCTCCCAAGGTTTTTGTTTGCAGAGAGACTTTTCTCAATGCATATTCTGTGTATTTAGTATTGATGTTAAACTTTAACAAAATCAATGACAATAATAATATCAAACACAGTGCAACATCCAATTGAGGATAGAACCATCATCCACAAACCCATGTACTCTAAGCCAGTAGGCTACGGAGCTTCCCAAGGTTTTTGCTTAGCATAGAGACTTTTCTCAATGCATATTCTGTGTATTTTTATATTGATGTTAAACTTTAACAAAATCAATGACAATAATAATATCAAACACAGTGCAACATCTAATTGATGATACAACCATCATCCACAAACCTATGTATGCTAATCCATATGGAAGCATTTCCAAAGTACTCACTGACGCAACACATGGCCAATTATGTAAAGAGACTTTTAACACTATCAGGTGTATAGACAGCAGTTGAACCCAGAATACGAACCAATGACCCTGCAATCAGCATCTGCAATGTGGGCGGGAAGCCTAGCCAGTAGGCTACGGAGCCTTCCAATGTTTTTCCTTAGCAGAGAGACTTTTCTCAATGCATATTCTGTGTATTTAGTATTGATGGTAAACTTTAACAAAATCAATGACAATAATAATATCAAACACAGTACAACATCCAATTGAGGATACAACCATCATCCACAAACCCATGTATTTTAAGCCATATGGAAGCATTTCCAATGTACTCACTGAGACAACACATGGCCAATTATGTACTGAGACTTTGAACACTATCAGGTGTACAGACAGCGGTCGAACCCAGGAATCGCACCAATGACCCTGCAAGCAGCATCTGCACTGTGGGCGGGAAGCCTAGCCAGTAGGCTACGGAGCTTCCAACGGTTTTTGCTTAGCAGTGAGACTTTTCTCAATGCATATTCTGTGTATTTAGTATTGATGTTAAACTTTAACAAAATCAATGACAATAATAATATCAAACACAGTGCAACATCCAATTGAGGATACAACCATCATGACCCTGCAGGCAATGACCCAGCATCTGCACTGTGGGCGGGAAACCTAACCAGTAGGCTACGGAGCCTCCCAAGGTTTTTGCTTAGCAGAGAGACTTTTCTCAATGCATATTCTGTGTATTTAGTATTGATGTTAAACTTTAACAAAATCAATGACAATAATAATATCAAACACAGTGCAACATCCAATTGAGGATACAACCATCATCCACAAACCCATGTATGCTAAGCCATATGGAAGCATTTCCAATGTACTCACTGAGGCAACACATGTCCAATTATGTAATGAGACTATTAACACTATCAAGTGTATAGACAGCGGTTGAACCCAGAATATGAACCAATGACACTGCAATCAGCATCTGCAATGTGGGCAGGAAGCCTAGCCAGTAGGCTACGGAGCCTTTCAAGGTTTTTCCTTAGCAGAGAGACTTTTCTCAATGCATATTCTGTGTATTTAGTATTGATGTTAAACTTTAACAAAATCAATGACAATAATAATATCAAACACAGTGCAACATCCAATTGAGGATACAACCATCATCCACAAACCCATGTACTCTAAGCCATATAATAATAACATCAAACACAGTGCAACATCCAATTGAGGATACAACCATCATCCACAAACCCATGTACTCTAAGCCATAAGGAAGCATTTCCAATGTACTCACTGAGACAACACATGGCCAATTATGTACTGAGACTTTTAACACTATCAGGTGTATAGACAGTGGTCGAACCCAAGATTTGAACCAATGACCCTGCAATCAGCATCTGCACTGTGGACAGGAAGCCTAGCCAGTAAGCTACGGAGCCTCCCAAGGTTTTTGTTTAGCAGAGAGACTTTTCTCAATGCATATTCTGTGTATTTAGTATTGATGTTGAACTTTAACAAAATCAATGACAATAATAATATCAAACACAGTGCAACATCCAATTGAGGATACAACCATCATCCACAAACCCATGTACTCTAAGCCATATGGAAGCATTTCCAATGTACTCACTGAGACAACACCTGGCCAATTATGTACTGAGACTTTTAACACTATCAGGTGTATAGACAGCGGTCGAACCCAGGAATCGCACTAATGACCCTGCAAGCAGCATCTGCACTGTGGGCGGGAAGCCTAGCCAGTAGGCTACGGAGCTTCCCAAGGTTTTTGCTTAGCAGTGAGACTTTTCTCAATGCATATTCTGTGTATTTAGTATTGATGTTAAACTTTAACAAAATCAATGACAATAATAATATCAAACACAGTGCAACATCCAATTGAGGATACAACCATCATCCACAAACCCGTGTATGCTAAGCCATATGGAAGCATTTCCAATGTACTCACTGAGGCAACACATGTCCAATAATGTAATGAGACTTTTAACACTATCAGGTGTATAGACAGCGATTGAACCCAGGATTCGAACCAATGACCCAGCAGGCAGCAGTTTCACTGTGGGTGGGAAGCCTAGCCAGTAGGCTACGGAGCCTCCCAAGATTTTTGCTTAGCAGAGAGACTTTTCTCAATGCATATTCTGTGTATTTAGTATTGATGTTAAACTTTAACAAAATCAATGACAATAATAATATTAAACACAGTGCAACATCCAATTGAGGATACAACCATCATCCACAAACCCATGTACTCTAAGCCATAAGGAAGCATTTCCAATGTACTCACTGAGACAACACATGGCCAATTATGTACTGAGACTTTTAACACTATCAGGTGTATAGACAGTGGTTGAACCCAAGATTTGAACCAATGACCCTGCAATCAGCATCTGCACTGTGGACAGGAAGCCTAGCCAGTAAGCTACAGAGCCTCCCAAGGTTTTTGTTTGCAGAGAGACTTTTCTCAATGCATATTCTGTGTATTTAGTATTGATGTTAAACTTTAACAAAATCAATGACAATAATAATATCAAACACAGTGCAACATCCAATTGAGGATAGAACCATCATCCACAAACCCATGTACTCTAAGCCAGTAGGCTACGGAGCTTCCCAAGGTTTTTGCTTAGCATAGAGACTTTTCTCAATGCATATTCTGTGTATTTTTATATTGATGTTAAACTTTAACAAAATCAATGACAATAATAATATCAAACACAGTGCAACATCTAATTGATGATACAACCATCATCCACAAACCTATGTATGCTAATCCATATGGAAGCATTTCCAAAGTACTCACTGACGCAACACATGGCCAATTATGTAAAGAGACTTTTAACACTATCAGGTGTATAGACAGCAGTTGAACCCAGAATACGAACCAATGACCCTGCAATCAGCATCTGCAATGTGGGCGGGAAGCCTAGCCAGTAGGCTACGGAGCCTTCCAATGTTTTTCCTTAGCAGAGAGACTTTTCTCAATGCATATTCTGTGTATTTAGTATTGATGGTAAACTTTAACAAAATCAATGACAATAATAATATCAAACACAGTACAACATCCAATTGAGGATACAACCATCATCCACAAACCCATGTATTTTAAGCCATATGGAAGCATTTCCAATGTACTCACTGAGACAACACATGGCCAATTATGTACTGAGACTTTGAACACTATCAGGTGTACAGACAGCGGTCGAACCCAGGAATCGCACCAATGACCCTGCAAGCAGCATCTGCACTGTGGGCGGGAAGCCTAGCCAGTAGGCTACGGAGCTTCCAACGGTTTTTGCTTAGCAGTGAGACTTTTCTCAATGCATATTCTGTGTATTTAGTATTGATGTTAAACTTTAACAAAATCAATGACAATAATAATATCAAACACAGTGCAACATCCAATTGAGGATACAACCATCATGACCCTGCAGGCAATGACCCAGCATCTGCACTGTGGGCGGGAAACCTAACCAGTAGGCTACGGAGCCTCCCAAGGTTTTTGCTTAGCAGAGAGACTTTTCTCAATGCATATTCTGTGTATTTAGTATTGATGTTAAACTTTAACAAAATCAATGACAATAATAATATCAAACACAGTGCAACATCCAATTGAGGATACAACCATCATCCACAAACCCATGTATGCTAAGCCATATGGAAGCATTTCCAATGTACTCACTGAGGCAACACATGTCCAATTATGTAATGAGACTATTAACACTATCAAGTGTATAGACAGCGGTTGAACCCAGAATATGAACCAATGACACTG
This sequence comes from Pseudophryne corroboree, assembly GCF_028390025.1. Lineage (NCBI taxonomy): Eukaryota > Metazoa > Chordata > Amphibia > Anura > Myobatrachidae > Pseudophryne > Pseudophryne corroboree. The sequence goes on along the minus strand of NC_086448.1, from coordinate 166,614,558 downwards.
CAATCAGCATCTGCAATGTGGGCAGGAAGCCTAGCCAGTAGGCTACGGAGCCTTTCAAGGTTTTTCCTTAGCAGAGAGACTTTTCTCAATGCATATTCTGTGTATTTAGTATTGATGTTAAACTTTAACAAAATCAATGACAATAATAATATCAAACACAGTGCAACATCCAATTGAGGATACAACCATCATCCACAAACCCATGTACTCTAAGCCATACAATAATAACATCAAACACAGTGCAACATCCAATTGAGGATACAACCATCATCCACAAACCCATGTACTCTAAGCCATAAGGAAGCATTTCCAATGTACTCACTGAGACAACACATGGCCAATTATGTACTGAGACTTTTAACACTATCAGGTGTATAGACAGTGGTCGAACCCAAGATTTGAACCAATGACCCTGCAATCAGCATCTGCACTGTGGACAGGAAGCCTAGCCAGTAAGCTACGGAGCCTCCCAAGGTTTTTGTTTAGCAGAGAGACTTTTCTCAATGCATATTCTGTGTATTTAGTATTGATGTTGAACTTTAACAAAATCAATGACAATAATAATATCAAACACAGTGCAACATCCAATTGAGGATACAACCATCATCCACAAACCCATGTACTCTAAGCCATATGGAAGCATTTCCAATGTACTCACTGAGACAACACCTGGCCAATTATGTACTGAGACTTTTAACACTATCAGGTGTATAGACAGCGGTCGAACCCAGGAATCGCACTAATGACCCTGCAAGCAGCATCTGCACTGTGGGCGGGAAGCCTAGCCAGTAGGCTACGGAGCTTCCCAAGGTTTTTGCTTAGCAGTGAGACTTTTCTCAATGCATATTCTGTGTATTTAGTATTGATGTTAAACTTTAACAAAATCAATGACAATAATAATATCAAACACAGTGCAACATCCAATTGAGGATACAACCATCATCCACAAACCCGTGTATGCTAAGCCATATGGAAGCATTTCCAATGTACTCACTGAGGCAACACATGTCCAATAATGTAATGAGACTTTTAACACTATCAGGTGTATAGACAGCGATTGAACCCAGGATTCGAACCAATGACCCAGCAGGCAGCAGTTTCACTGTGGGTGGGAAGCCTAGCCAGTAGGCTACGGAGCCTCCCAAGGTTTTTGCTTAGCAGAGAGACTTTTCTCAATGCATATTCTGTGTATTTAGTATTGATGTTAAACTTTAACAAAATCAATGACAATAATAATATTAAACACAGTGCAACATCCAATTGAGGATACAACCATCATCCACAAACCCATGTACTCTAAGCCATAAGGAAGCATTTCCAATGTACTCACTGAGACAACACATGGCCAATTATGTACTGAGACTTTTAACACTATCAGGTGTATAGACAGTGGTTGAACCCAAGATTTGAACCAATGACCCTGCAATCAGCATCTGCACTGTGGACAGGAAGCCTAGCCAGTAAGCTACAGAGCCTCCCAAGGTTTTTGTTTGCAGAGAGACTTTTCTCAATGCATATTCTGTGTATTTAGTATTGATGTTAAACTTTAACAAAATCAATGACAATAATAATATCAAACACAGTGCAACATCCAATTGAGGATAGAACCATCATCCACAAACCCATGTACTCTAAGCCAGTAGGCTACGGAGCTTCCCAAGGTTTTTGCTTAGCATAGAGACTTTTCTCAATGCATATTCTGTGTATTTTTATATTGATGTTAAACTTTAACAAAATCAATGACAATAATAATATCAAACACAGTGCAACATCTAATTGATGATACAACCATCATCCACAAACCTATGTATGCTAATCCATATGGAAGCATTTCCAAAGTACTCACTGACGCAACACATGGCCAATTATGTAAAGAGACTTTTAACACTATCAGGTGTATAGACAGCAGTTGAACCCAGAATACGAACCAATGACCCAGCAATCAGCATCTGCAATGTGGGCGGGAAGCCTAGCCAGTAGGCTACGGAGCCTTCCAATGTTTTTCCTTAGCAGAGAGACTTTTCTCAATGCATATTCTGTGTATTTAGTATTGATGGTAAACTTTAACAAAATCAATGACAATAATAATATCAAACACAGTACAACATCCAATTGAGGATACAACCATCATCCACAAACCCATGTATTTTAAGCCATATGGAAGCATTTCCAATGTACTCACTGAGACAACACATGGCCAATTATGTACTGAGACTTTGAACACTATCAGGTGTACAGACAGCGGTCGAACCCAGGAATCGCACCAATGACCCTGCAAGCAGCATCTGCACTGTGGGCGGGAAGCCTAGCCAGTAGGCTACGGAGCTTCCAACGGTTTTTGCTTAGCAGTGAGACTTTTCTCAATGCATATTCTGTGTATTTAGTATTGATGTTAAACTTTAACAAAATCAATGACAATAATAATATCAAACACAGTGCAACATCCAATTGAGGATACAACCATCATGACCCTGCAGGCAATGACCCAGCATCTGCACTGTGGGCGGGAAACCTAACCAGTAGGCTACGGAGCCTCCCAAGGTTTTTGCTTAGCAGAGAGACTTTTCTCAATGCATATTCTGTGTATTTAGTATTGATGTTAAACTTTAACAAAATCAATGACAATAATAATATCAAACACAGTGCAACATCCAATTGAGGATACAACCATCATCCACAAACCCATGTATGCTAAGCCATATGGAAGCATTTCCAATGTACTCACTGAGGCAACACATGTCCAATTATGTAATGAGACTATTAACACTATCAAGTGTATAGACAGCGGTTGAACCAAGAATATGAACCAATGACACTGCAATCAGCATCTGCAATGTGGGCAGGAAGCCTAGCCAGTAGGCTACGGAGCCTTTCAAGGTTTTTCCTTAGCAGAGAGACTTTTCTCAATGCATATTCTGTGTATTTAGTATTGATGTTAAACTTTAACAAAATCAATGACAATAATAATATCAAACACAGTGCAACATCCAATTGAGGATACAACCATCATCCACAAACCCATGTACTCTAAGCCATATAATAATAACATCAAACACAGTGCAACATCCAATTGAGGATACAACCATCATCCACAAACCCATGTACTCTAAGCCATAAGGAAGCATTTCCAATGTACTCACTGAGACAACACATGGCCAATTATGTACTGAGACTTTTAACACTATCAGGTGTATAGACAGTGGTCGAACCCAAGATTTGAACCAATGACCCTGCAATCAGCATCTGCACTGTGGACAGGAAGCCTAGCCAGTAAGCTACGGAGCCTCCCAAGGTTTTTGTTTAGCAGAGAGACTTTTCTCAATGCATATTCTGTGTATTTAGTATTGATGTTGAACTTTAACAAAATCAATGACAATAATAATATCAAACACAGTGCAACATCCAATTGAGGATACAACCATCATCCACAAACCCATGTACTCTAAGCCATATGGAAGCATTTCCAATGTACTCACTGAGACAACACCTGGCCAATTATGTACTGAGACTTTTAACACTATCAGGTGTATAGACAGCGGTCGAACCCAGGAATCGCACTAATGACCCTGCAAGCAGCATCTGCACTGTGGGCGGGAAGCCTAGCCAGTAGGCTACGGAGCTTCCCAAGGTTTTTGCTTAGCAGTGAGACTTTTCTCAATGCATATTCTGTGTATTTAGTATTGATGTTAAACTTTAACAAAATCAATGACAATAATAATATCAAACACAGTGCAACATCCAATTGAGGATACAACCATCATCCACAAACCCGTGTATGCTAAGCCATATGGAAGCATTTCCAATGTACTCACTGAGGCAACACATGTCCAATAATGTAATGAGACTTTTAACACTATCAGGTGTATAGACAGCGATTGAACCCAGGATTCGAACCAATGACCCAGCAGGCAGCAGTTTCACTGTGGGTGGGAAGCCTAGCCAGTAGGCTACGGAGCCTCCCAAGGTTTTTGCTTAGCAGAGAGACTTTTCTCAATGCATATTCTGTGTATTTAGTATTGATGTTAAACTTTAACAAAATCAATGACAATAATAATATTAAACACAGTGCAACATCCAATTGAGGATACAACCATCATCCACAAACCCATGTACTCTAAGCCATAAGGAAGCATTTCCAATGTACTCACTGAGACAACACATGGCCAATTATGTACTGAGACTTTTAACACTATCAGGTGTATAGACAGTGGTTGAACCCAAGATTTGAACCAATGACCCTGCAATCAGCATCTGCACTGTGGACAGGAAGCCTAGCCAGTAAGCTACAGAGCCTCCCAAGGTTTTTGTTTGCAGAGAGACTTTTCTCAATGCATATTCTGTGTATTTAGTATTGATGTTAAACTTTAACAAAATCAATGACAATAATAATATCAAACACAGTGCAACATCCAATTGAGGATAGAACCATCATCCACAAACCCATGTACTCTAAGCCAGTAGGCTACAGAGCTTCCCAAGGTTTTTGCTTAGCATAGAGACTTTTCTCAATGCATATTCTGTGTATTTTTATATTGATGTTAAACTTTAACAAAATCAATGACAATAATAATATCAAACACAGTGCAACATCTAATTGATGATACAACCATCATCCACAAACCTATGTATGCTAATCCATATGGAAGCATTTCCAAAGTACTCACTGACGCAACACATGGCCAATTATGTAAAGAGACTTTTAACACTATCAGGTGTATAGACAGCAGTTGAACCCAGAATACGAACCAATGACCCTGCAATCAGCATCTGCAATGTGGGCGGGAAGCCTAGCCAGTAGGCTACGGAGCCTTCCAATGTTTTTCCTTAGCAGAGAGACTTTTCTCAATGCATATTCTGTGTATTTAGTATTGATGGTAAACTTTAACAAAATCAATGACAATAATAATATCAAACACAGTACAACATCCAATTGAGGATACAACCATCATCCACAAACCCATGTATTTTAAGCCATATGGAAGCATTTCCAATGTACTCACTGAGACAACACATGGCCAATTATGTACTGAGACTTTGAACACTATCAGGTGTACAGACAGCGGTCGAACCCAGGAATCGCACCAATGACCCTGCAAGCAGCATCTGCACTGTGGGCGGGAAGCCTAGCCAGTAGGCTACGGAGCTTCCAACGGTTTTTGCTTAGCAGTGAGACTTTTCTCAATGCATATTCTGTGTATTTAGTATTGATGTTAAACTTTAACAAAATCAATGACAATAATAATATCAAACACAGTGCAACATCCAATTGAGGATACAACCATCATCCACAAACCCATGTACTCTAAGCCATATAATAATAACATCAAACACAGTGCAACATCCAATTAAGGATACAACCATCATCCTCAAACCCATGTACTCTAAGCCATAGGGAAGCATTTCCAATGTACTCACTGAGACAACACATGGCCAATTATATACTGAGACTTTTAACACTATTACGTGTATAGACAGCGATCAAACCAAGGATTTGAACCAATGACCCTGCAATCAGCATCTGCGCTGTGTGCAGTAAGCCTAGCCAGTAGGCTACAGAGCCTCCCAAGGTTTTTGTTTAGCAGAGAGACTTTTCTCAATGCATATTCTGTGTATTTAGTATTGATGTTAAACTTTAACAAAATCAATGACAATAATAATATCAAACACAGTGCAACATCCAATTGAGGATACAACCATCATCCACAAACCCATGTACTCTAAGCCATATAATAATAACATCAAACACAGTGCAACATCCAATTGAGGATACAACCATCATCCACAAACCCATGTACTCTAAGCCATATGGAAGAATTCCAATGTACTCACTGAGACAACACATGGCTGATTTTGTACTGAGGCTTTTAACACTATCAGGTGTATAGACAGCAGTTGAACCCAGGATTCGAACCAATGACCCTGCAATCAGCAAATGCACTGTGGGTGGGAAGCCTAGCCAGTAGGCTTCGGCATCTCCCAATGTTTTTGTTTAGCAGAGAGACTTTTCTCAATGCATAATCTGTGTATTTAGTATTGATGTTAAACTATAACAAAATCAAAGACAATAATATCAAACACAATCCAATTGAGGATACAACCATCATCCACAATCCCATGTATGCTAAGCCATATGGAAGCATTTCCAATGTACTCACTGAGACAACACATGGCCAATTATATACTTAGACTTTTAACACTATTAGGTGTATAGACAGTGGTCGAACCTAGGAATTGAACCAATGACCCTGCAATCAGCATCTGCACTGTGGGCAGCAAAGCCTAGCCAGTAGGCTACGGAGCCTCACAAGATTTTTGCTTAGCAGAGAGCCTTTTCTCAATGCATATTCTGTGTGTTTAGTATTGATGTTGAACTTTAACAAAATCAATGACAATAATAATATCAAACACAGTGCAACATCCAATTCAGGATACAACCATCATCCACAAACCCATGTACTCTAAGCCAGTAGGCTACGGAGCTTCCTAAGGTTTTTGCTTAGCATAGAGACTTTTCTCAATGCATATTCTGTGTATTTTTATATTGATGTTAAACTTTAACAAAATCAATGACAATAATAATATCAAACACAGTGCAACATCTGATTGATGATACAACCATCATCCACAAACCAATGTATGCTAATCCATATGGAAGCATTTCCAACGTACTCACTGACGCAACACATGGTCAATTATGTAATGAGACTTTTAACACTATCAGGTGTATAGACAGCGATCGAACCCAGAACACGAACCAATGACCCTGCAATCAGCATCTGCAATGTGGGCGGGAAGCCTAGCCAGTAGGCTACGGAGCCTTCCAAGGTTTTTCATTAGCAGAGAGACTTTTCTCAATGCATATTCTGTGTATTTAGTATTGATGTTAAACTTTAACAAAATCAATGACAATAATAATATCAAACACAGTGAATATACAATTGAGGATACAACCATCATCCACAAACCCATGTATGCTAATCCATATGGAAGCATTTCCAATGTACTCACTGATGCAACACATGGCCAATTATGTAAAGAGACTTTTAACACTATCAGGTGTATAGACAGCGGTTGAACCCAGAATACGAACCAATGACCCTGCAATCAGCATCTGCAATGTGGGCGGGAAGCCTAGCCAGTAGGCTACGGAGCCTTCCAATGTTTTTCCTTAGCAGAGAGACTTTTCTCAATGCATATTCTGTGTATTTAGTATTGATGTTAAACTTTAACAAAATCAATGACAATAATAATATCAAACACAGTACAACATCCAATTAAGGATACAACCATCATCCACAAACCCATGTACTTTAAGCCATATGGAAGCATTTCCAATGTACTCACTGAGACAACACATGGCCAATTATGTACTGAGACTTTTAACACTATCAGGTGTATAGAAAGCGGTCGAACCCTGGAATCGCACCAATGACCCTGCAAGCAGCATCTGCACTGTGGGCGGGAGGCCTAGCCAGTAGGCTGCGGAGCTTCCAAAGGTTTTTGCTTAGCAGTGAGACTTTTCTCAATGCATATTCTGTGTATTTAGTATTGATGTTAAACTTTAACAAAATCAATGGCAATAATAATATCAAACACAGTGCAACATCCAATTGAGGATACAACCATCATCCACAAACCCATGTACTCTAAGCCATATAATAATAACATCAAACACAGTGCAACATCCAATTAAGGATACAACCATCATCCACAAACCCATGTACTCTAAGCCATATGGAAGCATTTCCAGTATATTCACTGAGACAACACATGGCCAATTATGTACTGAGACTTTTAACACTATCAGGTGTATAGACAGTGGTCGAACCCAGGATTTGAACCAATGACCCTGCAATCAGCAACTGCACTGTGGGCAGGAAGCCTAGCCAGTAAGCTACGGAGCATCCCAAGTTTTTTTCTTAGCAGAGAGACTTTTCTCAATGTATATTCTGTGTATTTAGTATTGATGTTAAACTTTAACAAAATCAATGACAAAAATAATATCAAACACAGTGCAGCATCCAATTGAGGATACAACCATCATTCACAAACCCATGTACTCTAAGCTATATGGAAGCATTTCCAATGTACTCACTGAGACAACACATGGCCAATTATATACTGAGACTTTTAACACTATTATGTGTATAGACAGCGATCAAACCAAGGATTTGAACCAATGACCCTTCAATCAGCATCTGCGCTGTGTGCAGTAAGCCTAGCCAGTAGGCTACAGAGCCTCCTAAGGTTTTTTCTTAGCAGAGAGACTTTTCTCAATGTATATTCTGTGTATTTAGTATTGATGTTAAACTTTAACAAAATCAATGACAAAAATAATATCAAACACAGTGCAACATCCAATTGAGGATACAACCATCATCCACAAACCCATGTACTCTAAGCCATATAATAATAACATCAAACACAGTGCAACATCCAATTGAGGATACAACCATCATCCACAAACCCATGTACTCTAAGCCATAGGGAAGAATTCCAATGTACTCACTGAGACAACACATGGCTGATTTTGTACTGAGGCTTTTAACACTATCAGGTGTATAGACAGCAGTTGAACCCAGGATTCGAACCAATGACACTGCAATCAGCAAATGCACTGCGGGTGGGAAGCCTAGCCAGTAGGCTACGGCATCTCCCAATGTTTTTGTTTAGCAGAGAGACTTTTCTCAATGCATAATCTGTGTATTTAGTATTGATGTTAAACTTTAACAAAATCAATGACAATAATAATAATAATATCAAACACAATCCAATTGAGGATACAACCATCATCCACAATCCCATGTATGCTAAGCCATATGGAAGCATTTCCAATGTACTCACTGAGACAACACATGGCCAATTATATACTTAGACTTTTAACACTATTAGGTGTATAGACAGTGGTCGAACCTAGGAATTGAACCAATGACCCTGCAATCAGCATCTGCCCTGTGGGCAGCAAAGCCTAGCCAGTAGGCTATGGAGCCTCACAAGATTTTTGCTTAGCAGAGAGACTTTTCTCAATGCATAATCTGTGTATTTAGTATTGATGTTAAACTTTAACAAAATCAATGACAATAATAATAATAATATCAAACACAATCCAATTGAGGATACAACCATCATCCACAATCCCATGTATGCTAAGCCATATGGAAGCATTTCCAATGTACTCACTGAGACAACACATTGCCAATTATATACTTAGACTTTTAACACTATTAGGTGTATAGACAGTGGTCAAACCTAGGAATTGAACCAATTACCCTGCAATCAGCATCTGCACTGTGGGCAGCAAAGCCTAGCCAGTAGGCTACGGAGCCTCACAAGATTTTTGCTTAGCAGAGAGACTTTTCTCAATGCATAATCTGTGTATTTAGTATTGATGTTGAACTTTAACAAAATCAATGACAATAATAATATCAAACACAGTGAAAATACAATTGAGGATACAACCATCATCCACAGACCCATATATGCTAAGCCATATGGAAGCATTTCCAATGTACTCACTGAGGCAACACATGTCCAATTATGTAATGAGACTTTTAACACTATCAGGTGTATAGACAGCGATCGAACCCAGGATTCGAACCAATGACCCTGCACTGCGGGTGGGAAGCCTAGCCAGTAGGCTACGGCATCTCCCAATGTTTTTGTTTAGCAGAGAGACTTTTCTCAATGCATAATCTGTGTATTTAGTATTGATGTTAAACTTTAACAAAATCAATGACAATAATAATATCAAACACAGTGCAACATCCAATTGAGGATACAACCATCATCCACAAACCCATGTACTCTAAGCCATATAATAATAACATCAAACACAGTGCAACATCCAATTGAGGATACAACCATCATCCACAAACCCATGTACTCTAAGCCATATGGAAACATTTCCAATGTACTCACTGAGACAACACATGGCCAATTATGTACTGAGACTTTTAACTCTATCAGGTGTATAGACAGCGGTTGAACCCAGGATTTGAACCAATGACCCTGCAATCAGCATCTGCACTGTGGGCAGGAAGCCTAGCCAATAAGCTACGGAGCCTCCCAAGGTTTATGTTTAGCAGAGAGACTTTTCTCAATGCATATTCTGTGTATTTAGTATTGATGTTAAACTTTAACAAAATCAATGACATAAATAATATCAAACACAGTGCAACATCCAATTCAGGATACAACCATCATCCACAAACCCATGTACTCTAAGCCAGTAGGCTAAGGAGCTTCCTAAGGTTTTTGCTTAGCATAGAGACTTTTCTCAATGCATATTCTGTGTATTTTTATATTGATGTTAAACTTTAACAAAATCAATGACAATAATAATATCAAACACAGTGCAACATCTGATTGATGATACAACCATCATCCACAAACCAATGTATGCTAATCCATATGGAAGCATTTCCAACGTACTCACTGACGCAACAGATGGCCAATTATGTAATGAGACTTTTAACACTATCAGGTGTATAGACAGCGATCGAACCCAGAACACGAACCAATGACCCTGCAAACAGCATCTGCAATGTGGGCGGGAAGCCTAGCCAGTAGGCTACGGAGCCTTCCAAGGTTTTTCATTAGCAGAGAGACTTTTCTCAATGCATATTCTGTGTATTTAGTATTGATGTTAAACTTTAACAAAATCAATGACAATAATAATATCAAACACAGTGCAACATCCAATTGAGGATACAACCATCATCCACAAACCCATGTACTCTAAGCCATATAATAATATCAAACACAGTGCAACATCCAATTGAGGATACAACCATCATCCACAAACCCATGTACTCTAAGCCTTATGGAAGCATTTCCAATGTACTCACTGAGACAACACATGACCAATTATGTACTGAGACTTTTAACACTATCAGGTGTATAGACAGCGGTCGAACCCAGGAATCGCACCAATGACCCTGCGAGCAGCATCTGCACTGTGGGCGGGAAGCCTAGCCAGTAGGCTACGGAGCCTCCCAAGGTTTTTGTTTAGCAGAGAGACTTTTCTCAATGCATATTCTGTGTATTTAGTATTGATGTTAAACTTTAACAAAATCAATGACAATAATAATATCAAACACAGTGCAACATCCAATTGAGGATACAACCATCATCCACAAACCCATGTACTTTAAGCCTTATGGAAGCATTTCCAATGTGCTCACTGAGACAACACATATCCAATTATGTACTGACACTTTTAACTCTATCAGGTGTAGAGACAGTGGTGAACCTGGGACTTGAACCAATGACCCTGCAATCAGCATCTGCACTGTGGGCAGGAAGCCTAGCCAGTATGCTACGGAGCCTCCCATGGTTTTTGCTTAGCAGAGAGACTTTTCTCAATGCATATTCTGTGTATTTAGTATTGATTTTAAAACTTTAACAAAATCAATGACAAAAATAATATCAAACACAGTGCAACATCCAATTGAGGATACAACCATCATCCACAAACCCATGTACTCTAAGCCAGTAGGCTACGGAGCTTTCCAAGGTCTTTGCTTAGCATAGAGACTTTTCTAAATGCATATTCTGTGTATTTAGTATTGATGTTAAACTTTAACAAAATCAATGACAATAATAATATCAAACACAGTGCAACATCCGATTGAGGATACAACCATCATCCACAAACCCATGTACTCTAAGCCATATAATAATAATATCAAACACAGTGCAACATCCACTTGAGGATACAACCATCATCCACAAACCCATGTACTCTAAGCCATATGGAAGCATTTCCAATGTACTCACTGAGGCAACACATTGCCAATTATGTAATGAGACTTTTAACACTATCAGGTGTATAGACAGTGGTTGAACCTAGGAATCGAACCAATAGATTCTGCAATCAGCATCTGGACTGTGGGCGGGAAGCCTAGCCAGTAGGCTACGGAGCCTCCCAAAGTTTTTGCTTAGCAGAGAGACTTTTCTCAATGCAAATTCTGTGTATTTAGTAATGATGTTGAACTTTAACAAAATCAATGACAATAATAATAATAATAATATCAAAGACAGTGCAACATCTAATTGAGGATACAACCATCATCGGAGTCTCCCAAAAACCTTGGGAGACTCCGTAGCCTACTGGTTAGGCTTCCTGCCCACAGTGCAGATTCTGCTTGCAGGGTCATTGGTTCAAATTCTGGGTTCAACCGCTGTCTATACACATGATAGTGTTAACTGTCTCATTACATACTAACAACTGTATATGTATGTATCCCTGCGCTACCAGATGGAAGCTGCTGGTTTGCAACACATGGGATTTTCCCTTGTTAATCCCTATGGAACAAATGGATACAAAAACAATAGGTGGTTGCAAACTAGCGCTGATTTAAAATAATAAAACTTTAAAACTAATCAACTTGAGGCTTTTTATCTTCATCCAAAACTTCTTTCAGATGTTCTCCCGTTTATTAGAAAGACACTCACTTTATAGTTCTGTCTCGCTTTCCCATAAAGGTATCTTTCTGTCACCAAACATCGGGGGTACATTCATTTAAAAGGAGCTTAGCTTTTGGAGTAACACTTACATTAGTGTCCTGTCTCGCGTGCACAAAAAGGTATCTTTCACATCCCTCACAGTGTGGGCGGCAGGAATCAAGCAGACCAGTGCTTTTTTCAAAAACACACGATTTTTTATTCGTCCGATACAGCAAACAAAAGGTCAGATGTAATGGATAGTAGCAACTTCAACGCGTTTCGGGGATTCCCTCCCCTTCCTCAAGAAGTAAGGTGTCTGTTCCGGTTACCCCAGATATATTTAAGCTTCAAAAGGTCACATGGTGCACTTTGACCAATCATGCACAGTAAAAAATACACAGGTGTACACATTAAACAATTAAGTCTCCTATAGCAGGAATGACTTTCAAATAGGTAATACAATGTTTTTTTGAACAAAGATTAAAAACGTAGAAACACAGAGGCAAGAATATTGATAATCACTTGGATATAAAATCCTCAATTACTAAATATGAATTGAAATAAGCCTCAACGGCATTCAAAAGAAGTTCCACATTCAGAGGGCGAACGGCCTGATGCCAAAACAGTGTTTAGTTTTATGCGCCCGTACAGAGCGCTAGAAACGGAAGGAAAAAATGCTGTCTGATTATCTGCAGTGCCGAGAGACACACTGCGTGATGTATGAAATTATACTTGTGCCCATTGACGCGCTGTTATACAGCGCTGGAATAGTTAATTCCTATTAACGGGCTGTAATGAAGGTGATATATACAATAAATGGAATGAAATAAATGGTATAAATAATGTGCTAGGTGAAACAACCTCTTGGCATATTAGATATTCGATCTCTGAAAGAATAAAACAGCTACACATATTCACATATATAGAAACACTTCCAATATGCAACATTGTTATAAACCCCCAAAGGTCACTGGACACAGAGATCTTCTTGTTGCTGTCTTTGACGGAGCTCTGATATTTGAGTAGTTCTTATATCCATGAATCGATTCTCATGTTCCACATAAAACACGTGATTTCGGTAACCATGATTCAAAGGCAAAAGAGACAAAGACAACACAAAAAAGGGAGATTTTAGAACAGGCAGGCTGATATATGAGAAGCTTTCACAGAAACCATTTTATCTCTAACTCTAAATTTAAACCACTTGGTGATAGAGTTCTTAATTGATGTATACTTTTCATTTCTGTTTGTGCTAAGAGTTTTTCTGAGTATCGCGTTCTCCAATTATTTTTAACAACTTTTATACCCATAAAACTTTTTAACCCTTTAAAATTACAGTTATGTTTATTTTTGAAGTGATTGGAGACACTATGCAGCTCATATCCTTTCTTTATGTTCCTAGTGTGTTCTGATAGGCGCTCTTTCAACAACCTTCTTGTTCTACCTACGTATTGCAAACCACAATGGCATTCTAATAGGTATATAACATTCTTGGTACAACAGGTGATGAAATCTTTAATAGGATATGTAGTCTGTGTCTGGTTAGATTTGTATTCTGTTATTTTTCTTTCAATATTACAACTTTTGCACATGGGAGAAAAACCACAACGGAAAAACCCTTTAGAAGTGATTCTGGTCTGCATTCTTTCAATTGGCAAAGCGCTTTTTACAAGTATGTCTTTTAAATTCCTAGCTTTACGATAAATGAATCTTGGTCGATTCATGATGCTTCCAGACAGTAAAGGATCCTTCATTAAAATGTACCAATATTTCCCAATAATTTCCTCTAATTGGCCATGTGTTGCCTCAGTGAGTACATTGGAAATGCTTCCATATGGCTTAGAGTACATGGGTTTGTGGATGATGGTTGTATCCTCAATTGGATGTTGCACTGTGTTTGATATTATTATTGTCATTGATTTTGTTAAAGTTTAACATCAATACTAAATACACAGAATATGCATTGAGAAAAGTCTCTCTGCTAAGCAAAATACCTGGGAGACTCCGTAGCCTACTGGTTAGGCATCCCGCCCAAAGTGAAGATTCTGTTTGCAGGATCATTGGTTCGAATCCTGGGTTCGACCACTGTCTATACACTTGATAGTGTTAAAAGTCTCATTACATAATTGGCCATGTGTTGTCTCAGTGAGTACATTGGAAATGCTTCCATATGGCTTAGAGTACATGGGTTTGTGGATGATGGTTGTATCCTCAATTGGATGTTGCACTGTGTTTGATATTATTATTGTCATTGAATTTGTTAAAGTTTAACATCAATACTAAATACACAGAATATGCATTGAGAAAAGTCTCTCTGCTAAGCAAAAAACCTGGGAGACTCCGTAGCCTACTGGTTAGACATCCCGCCCACAGTGCAGATTCTGCCTGCAGGATCATTGGTTCAAATACGGGGATCAACCGCTGTCTATACACCTGATAGTGTTAACAGTCTCAGTACATAATTGGCCATGTGTTTCCTCAATGAGTACATTGGAAATGCTTCCACATGGCTTAGGATACATGGGTTTGTGGATGATGGTTGTATCCTCAATTGGATGTTGCACTGTGTATGATATTATTATTGTCATTGATTTTGTTAAAGTTTAACATCAATACTAAATACACAGAATATGCATTGAGAAAAGTCTCTCTGCTAAGAAAAAAAAACTTGGGAGACTCCGTAGCCTACTGGTTAGGCTTCCCGCCCACAGTGCAGATTCTGCTTGCAGGATCATTGGTTCAAATACGGGGATCAACCGCTGTCTATACACCTGATAGTATTAACAGTCTCAGTACATAATTGTCCATGTGTTGCCTCAGTGAGTACATTGGAAATGCTTCCATATGGCTTAGAGTACATGGGTTTGTGGATGATGGTTGTATCCTCATTTGGATGTTGCACTGTGTTTGATATTATTATTGTCATTGATTTTGTTAAAGTTTAACATCAATACTAAATACACAGAATATGCGTTGAGAAAAGTCTCTATGCTAAGCAAAAATCTCGGGAGGCTCCGTAGCCTACTGGCTAGGCTTCCCACCCACAGTGCAGATGCTGATTGCAGAGTCATTGGTACGATTCCTGGGTACGACGGCTGTCTATACACCTGATAGTGTTAAAAGTCTCATTACATAATTGGCCATGTGTGGCCTCAGTGAGTACATTGGAAATGCTTAGATATGGCTTAGAGTACATGAGTTTGTGGTTGATGGTTGTATCCTCCATTGGATGTTGCACTGTGTTTGATATTATTATTGTCATTGATTTTGTTAAAGTTCAACATCAATACTAAATACACAGAATATGCATTGAGAAAAGTCTCTCTGCTAATCAAAAACCTTGAGAAGCTCCGTAGCCTACTGGCTAGGCTTCCCCCCCACAGTGCAGATGCTGATGGCAGGGTCATTGGTACGACCGCTGTCTATACACCTGATAGTGTTAAAATTCTCATTACATAATTGGCCATGTGTTGCCTCAGTGAGTACATTGGAAATGCTTCCATATGGCTTAGCGTACATAGGTTTGTGGATGATGGTTGTATCCTCAATTTGATGTTGCACTGTGTTTGATATTATTATTGTCATTGATTTTGTTAAAGTTTAACATCAATACTAAATACACAGAATATGCATTGAGAAAAGTCTCTCTGCTAAGCAAAAACCTTGGGAGACTCTGTAGCCTACTGGTTAGGCTTCCTGCCCACAGTGCAGATTCTGCTTGTAGGGTCATTGGTTCAAATCCTGGGTTCAACTGCTGTCTATATACATGGTAGTGTTAATAGTCTCATTACATAATTGTTCATGTGTTGCCTCAGTGAGTACATTGGAAATGCTTCCATATTGCTTAGAGTACATAGGTTTGTGGATGATGGTTGTATCCTCAATTGGATGTTGCACTGTGTTTGATATTATTGTCATTGATTTTGTTAAAGTTCAACATCATTACTAAATACACAGAATATGCATTGAGAAAAGTCTCTCTGCTAAACAAAAACCTTGGGATGCTCCGTAGCCTACTGGCTAGGCTTCCCACCCCCAGTGCAGATACTGATTGCAGGGTCATTGGTACGATTCCTGGGTACGACCGCTGTCTATACACTTGTAGTGTTAAAAGTCTCTACATAATTGGCCATGTGTTGCCTTAGTGAGTACGTTGGAAATGCTTCCATATGGCTTAGCGTACATGGGTTTGTGGATGATGGTTGTATCCTCAATTGGATGTTGTACTGTGTTTGATATTATTATTGTCATTGATTTTGTTAAAGTTCAACATCAACATCAACATAATTTATGTAATGAGACTTTTAACACTATCAGGTGTATAGACAGCAGTCAAACCCAGGAATTGAACCAATGATCCTGCAAGCAGAATCTGCACTGTGGGCAGGAAGCCTAACCAGTAGGCTACGGAGTCTCCCAAGGTTTTTGCTTAGCAGAGAGACTATTCTCAATGCATATTCTGTGTATTTAGTAATAGTGATGAGCGGGTTCGGTTTCTCGGAAACCGAACCCCCCCGAACTTCACGCTTTTTACACGGGTCCGAGGCAGACTCGGATCTTCCCGCCTTGCTCGGTTAACCCGAGCGCGCCCGAACGTCATCATCCCGCTGACGGATTCTCGCGAGGCTCGGATTCTATCGCGAGACTCGGATTCTATATAAGGAGCCGCGCGTCGCCGCCATTTTCACACGTGCATTGAGATTGATAGGGAGAGGACGTGGCTGGCGTCCTCTCCGTTTAGAGTAGACTAGAGAGCAGTAGAGACACTTGATTTACTAATTTTGGGGAGCATATTAGGAGTACTACTTGCTGATAGTGTGACCAGTGACAACCAGTTTAATTAATCCGTTCTCTGCCTGAAAAAAAACGATACACAGTGTGACACAGTCACATACCATATCTGTGCTCAGCCTCAGTGTGCCCTCAGTGTGCTGCATCATCTATGTAATACTGTATATCTGACTGTGCTGAGTGCTCACTGCTCACACAGCTTAATTGTGGGGGAGACTGGGGAGCAGTTATAGCAGGAGTACATATTTTAACAGTGCACACTTTTGCTGCCAGAGTGCCACTGCCAGTGTGACTGACCAGTGACCACTGACCACCAGTATATTGTGATTGTCTGCCTGAAAAAGTTATTCACTCGTCGTGTGGTGTTTTTATTCTATAAAAGCATTCTGCTGACAGTGTCCAGCAGGTCCGTCATTATATAATATATACCTGTCCGGCTGCAGTAGTGATATATATATATTTTTTATATCATTATTATCCAGTCTATATTAGCACTGCAGCAGACGCAGTACGGTAGTCCACGGCTGTAGCTACCTCTGTGTCGGCAGTCGCTCGTCCATCCATAATTGTATACCACCTACCCGTGGTGTTTTTTTTTTCTTCTATCTTCTTGATACTAGTAGCTTACTTTAGGAGTCTGCAGTGCTGAGCTGACAGTGTCCAGCAGGTCCGTCATTATATAATATATACCTGTCCGGCTGCAGTAGTGATATATATATATATTTTATATCATTATCATCCAGTCTATATTAGCAGCAGACGCAGTACGGTAGTCCACGGCTGTAGCTACCTCTGTGTCGGCAGTCGCTCGTCCATCCATAATTGTATACCACCTACCCGTGGTGTTTTTTTTTTTTTCTATCTTCTTGATACTAGTAGCTTACTTTAGGAGTCTGCAGTGCTGAGCTGACAGTGTCCAGCAGGTCCGTCATTATATAATATATACCTGTCCGGCTGCAGTAGTGATATATATATTTTTTATATCATTATCATCCAGTCTATATTAGCAGCAGACGCAGTACGGTAGTCCACGGCTGTAGCTACCCCTGTGTCGGCAGTCGCTCGTCCATCCATAATTGTATACCACCTACCCGTGGTGTTTTTTTTTTCTATCTTCTTGAT
Source organism: Pseudophryne corroboree (assembly GCF_028390025.1). Classification (NCBI taxonomy): domain Eukaryota; kingdom Metazoa; phylum Chordata; class Amphibia; order Anura; family Myobatrachidae; genus Pseudophryne; species Pseudophryne corroboree. Next base: position 166,596,198 of record NC_086448.1, on the reverse strand, counting down.
ACTAGTAGCTTACTTTAGGAGTCTGCAGTGCTGAGCTGACAGTGTCCAGCAGGTCCGTCATTATATAATATATACCTGTCCGGCTGCAGTAGTGATATATATATATTTTTTATATCATTATCATCCAGTCTATATTAGCAGCAGACGCAGTACGGTAGTCCACGGCTGTAGCTACCTCTGTGTCGGCAGTCGCTCGTCCATCCATAATTGTATACCACCTACCTGTGGTGTTTTTTTTTTTCTATCTTCTTGATACTACTAGTAGCTTACTTTAGGAGTCTGCAGTGCTGAGCTGACAGTGTCCAGCAGGTCCGTCATTATATAATATATACCTGTCCGGCTGCAGTAGTGATATATATATATTTTATATCTCATTATCATCCAGTCTATATTAGCAGCAGACGCAGTACGGTAGTCCACGGCTGTAGCTACCTCTGTGTCGGCAGTCGCTCGTCCATCCATAATTGTATACCACCTACCTGTGGTGTTTTTTTTTCTTCTATCTTCTTGATACTACTAGTAGCTTACTTTAGGAGTCTGCAGTGCTGAGCTGACAGTGTCCAGCAGGTCCGTCATTATATAATATATACCTGTCCGGCTGCAGTAGTGATATATATATATATTTTATATCTCATTATCATCCAGTCTATATTAGCAGCAGACGCAGTATGGTAGTCCACGGCTATAGCTACCTCTGTGTCGGCAGTCGCTCGTCCATCCATAATTGTTTACCACCTACCCGTGGTGTTTTTTTTTTTCTATCTTCTTGATACTAGTAGCTTACTTTAGGAGTCTGCAGTGCTGAGCTGACAGTGTCCAGCAGGTCCGTCATTATATAATATATACCTGTCCGGCTGCAGTAGTGATATATATATATATTTTTTATATCATTATCATCCAGTCTATATTAGCAGCAGACGCAGTACGGTAGTCCACGGCTGTAGCTACCTCTGTGTCGGCAGTCGCTCGTCCATCCATAAGTATACTAGTATCCATCCATCTCCATTGTTTACCTGAGGTGCCTTTTAGTTGTGCCTATTAAAATATGGAGAACAAAAATGTTGAGGTTCCAAAAATAGGGAAAGATCAAGATCGACTTCCACCTCGTGCTGAAGCTGCTGCCACTAGTCATGGCCGAGATGATGAAATGCCAGCAACGTCGTCTGCCAAGGCCGATGCCCAATGTCATAGTACAGAGCATGTAAAATCCAAAACACCAAATATCAGTAAAAAAAGGACTCAAAAATCTAAAATAAAATTGTCGGAGGAGAAGCGTAAACTTGCCAATATGCCATTTATCACACGGAGTGGCAAGGAACGGCTGAGGCCCTGGCCTATGTTCATGGCTAGTGGTTCAGCTTCACATGAGGATGGAAGCACTCAGCCTCTCGCTAGAAAAATGAAAAGACTCAAGCTGGCAAAAGCACAGCAAAGAACTGTGCGTTCTTCGAAATCACAAATCCACAAGGAGAGTCCAATTGTGTCGTTTGCGATGCCTGACCTTCCCAACACTGGACGTGAAGAGCATGTGCCTTCCACCATTTGCACGCCCCCTGCAAGTGCTGGAAGGAGCACCCGCAGTCCAGTTCCTGATAGTCAGATTGAAGATGTCAGTGTTGAAGTACACCAGGATGAGGAGGATATGGGTGTTGCTGGCGCTGGGGAGGAAATTGACCAGGAGGATTCTGATGGTGAGGTGGTTTGTTTAAGTCAGGCACCCGGGGAGACACCTGTTGTCCGTGGGAGGAATAGGGCCATTGACATGCCTGGTGAAAATACCAAAAAAATCAGCTCTTCGGTGTGGAAGTATTTCAACAGAAATGCGGACAACATTTGTCAAGCCGTGTGTTGCCTTTGTCAAGCTGTAATAAGTAGGGGTAAGGACGTTAACCACCTCAGAACATCCTCCCTTATACGTCACCTGCAGCGCATTCATCATAAGTCAGTGACAAGTTCAAAAACTTTGGGCGACAGCGGAAGCAGTCCACTGACCAGTAAATCCCTTCCTCTTGTAACCAAGCTCACGCAAACCACCCCACCAACTCCCTCAGTGTCAATTTCCTCCTTCCCCAGGAATGCCAATAGTCCTGCAGGCCATGTCACTGCCACTGGCAATTCTGACGAGTCCTCTCCTGCCTGGGATTCCTCCGATGCATCCTTGCGTGTAACGCCTACTGCTGCTGGCGCTGCTGTTGTTGCTGCTGGGAGTCGATGGTCATCCCAGAGGGGAAGTCGTACTCGTAAGACCACTTTTACTACTTCCACCAAGCAATTGACTGTCCAACAGTCCTTTGCGAGGAAGATGAAATATCACAGCAGTCATCCTGCTGCAAAGCGGATAACTGAGGCCTTGGCATACTGGGCGGTGAGAAACGTGGTTCCGGTATCCATCATTACTGCAGAGGCAACTAGAGACTTGTTGGAGGTACTGTGTCCCCGGTACCAAATACCATCTAGGTTCCATTTCTCTAGGCAGGCGATACAGAAAATGTACACAGACCTTAGAAAAAGACTCACCAGTGTCATAAAAAATGCAGTTGTACCCAATGTCCACTTAACCACGGACATGTGGACAAGTGGAGCAGGGCAGGCTCAGGACTATATGACTGTGACAGCCCACTGGGTAGATGTATGGACTCCCGCCGCAAGAACAGCAGCGGCGGCACCAGTAGCAGCATCTCGCAAACGCCAACTCTTTCCTAGGCAGGCTACGCTTTGTATCACCGCTTTCCAGAATACGCACACAGCTAAAAACCTCTTATGACAACTGAGGAAGATCATCGCAGAATGGCTTACCCCAATTGGACTCTCCTGTGGATTTGTTGCTACGGACAACGCCAGCAATATTGTGTGTGCATTAAATCTGGGCAAATTCCAGCACGTCCCATGTTTTGCACATACCTTGAATTTGGTGGTGCAGAATTATTTAAAAAACGAGAGGGGCGTGCAAGAGATGCTGTCGGTGGCCAGAAGAATTGCGGGACACTTTCGGCGTACAGGCACCACGTACAGAAGACTGGAGCACCACCAAAAACGCCTGAACCTGCCCTGCCATCATCTGAAGCAAGAGGTGGTAACGAGGTGGAATTCAACCCTCTATATGCTTCAGAGGTTGGAGGAGCAGCAAAAGGCCATTCAAGCCTATACAACTGAGCACGATATAGGAGGTGGAATGCACCTGTCTCAAGCGCAGTGGAGAATGATTTCAACGTTGTGCAAGGTTCTGCAACCTTTTGAACTTGCCACACGTGAAGTCAGTTCAGACACTGCCAGCCTGAGTCAGGTCATTCCCCTCATCAGGCTTTTGCAGAAGAAGCTGGAGACATTGAAGGAGGAGCTAACACAGAGCGATTCCGCTAGGCATGTGGGACTTGTGGATGGAGCCCTTAATTCGCTTAACAAGGATTCACGGGTGGTCAATCTGTTGAAATCAGAGCACTACATTTTGGCCACCGTGCTCGATCCTAGATTTAAAACCTACCTTGGATCTCTCTTTCCGGCAGACACAAGTCTGCTGGGGTTCAAAGAACTGCTGGTGACAAAATTGTCAAGTCAAGCGGAACGCGACCTGTCAACATCTCCTCCTTCACATTCTCCCGCAACTGGGGGTGCGAGGAAAAGGCTCAGAATTCCGAGCCCACCCGCTGGCGGTGATGCAGGGCAGTCTGGAGCGACTGCTGATGCTGACATCTGGTCCGGACTGAAGGACCTGACAACGATTACGGACATGTCGTCTACTGTCACTGCATATGATTCTCTCCCTATTGAAAGAATGGTGGAGGATTATATGAGTGACCGCATCCAAGTAGGCACGTCAGACAGTCCGTACTTATACTGGCAGGAAAAAGAGGCAATTTGGAGGCCCTTGCACAAACTGGCTTTATTCTACCTAAGTTGCCCTCTCACAAGTGTGTACTCCGAAAGAGTGTTTAGTGCCGTCGCTCACCTTGTCAGCAATCGGCGTACGAGGTTACATCCAGAAAATGTGGAGAAGATGATGTTCATTAATATGAATTATAATCAATTCCTCCGTGGAGACATTCACCAGCAGCAATTGCCTCCACAAAGTACACAGGGAGCTGAGATGGTGGATTCCAGTGGGGACGAATTGATAATCTGTGAGGAGGGGGATGTACACGGTGATATATCGGAGGATGATGATGAGGTGGACATCTTGCCTCTGTAGAGCCAGTTTGTGCAAGGAGAGATTAATTGCTTCTTTTTTGGTGGGGGTCCAAACCAACCCGTCATTTCAGTCACAGTCGTGTGGCAGACCCTGTCACTGAAATGATGGGTTGGTTAAAGTGTGCATGTCCTGTTTATACAACATAAGGGTGGGTGGGAGGGCCCAAGGACAATTCCATCTTGCACCTCTTTTTTCTTTCATTTTTCTTTGCATCATGTGCTGTTTGGGGGGTGTTTTTTGGAAGGGCCATCCTGCGTGACACTGCAGTGCCACTCCTAGATGGGCCAGGTGTTTGTGTCGGCCACTAGGGTCGCTTAGCTTACTCACACAGCTACCTCATTGCGCCTCTTTTTTTCTTTGCGTCATGTGCTGTTTGGGGAGTGTTTTTTGGAAGGGCCATCCTGCGTGACACTGCAGTGCCACTCCTAGATGGGCCAGGTGTTTGTGTCGGCCACTTGGGTCGCTTAGCTTACTCACACAGCTACCTCATTGCGCCTCTTTTTTTCTTTGCGTCATGTGCTGTTTGGGGAGTGTTTTTTGGAAGGGCCATCCTGCGTGACACTGCAGTGCCACTCCTAGATGGGCCAGGTGTTTGTGTCGGCCACTAGGGTCGCTTAGCTTACTCACACAGCTACCTCATTGCGCCTCTTTTTTTCTTTGCGTCATGTGCTTTTTGGGGAGTGTTTTTTGGAAGGGCCATCCTGCGTGACACTGCAGTGCCACTCCTAGATGGGCCAGGTGTTTGTGTCGGCCACTTGGGTCGCTTAGCTTAGCCATCCAGCGACCTCGGTGCAAATTTTAGGACTAAAAATAATATTGTGAGGTGTGAGGTGTTCAGAATAGACTGAAAATGAGTGGAAATTATGGTTATTGAGGTTAATAATACTTTGGGATCAAAATGACCCCCAAATTCTATGATTTAAGCTGTTTTTTAGGGTTTTTTGAAAAAAACACCCGAATCCAAAACACACCCGAATCCGACAAAAAAAATCCGGTGAGGTTTTGCCAAAACGCGTTCGAACCCAAAACACGGCCGCGGAACCGAACCCAAAACCAAAACACAAAACCCGAAAAATTTCCGGTGCTCATCACTATTTAGTAATGATGTTAAACTTTAACAAAATCAATGACAATAATAATATCAAACACAGTGCAACATCCAATTGAGGATAGAACCATCATCCACAAACCCATGTACTCTAAGCTATATGGAAGCATTTCCAATGTACTCACTGAGACAACACATGGCCAATTATATAATAAGACTTTTAACACTATCAGGTGTATAGACAGCGGTCGATACCAGGATTTGAACCAATGATCCTGCAAGCAGCATCTACACTGTGGGCGGGAAGCCTAGCCAGTATTCTACGGAGCCTCACAAAGTTTTTGCTTAGCAGAGAGACTTTTCTCAATGCATATTCTGTGTATTTAGTAATGATGTTGAACTTTTTCAAAATCAATGACAATAATAATAATATCAAACACAGTACAACATCCAATTGAGAATACAACCATCATCCACAAACCCATGTACTTTAACCCATATGGAAGCATTTCCAATGTACTCACTGAGGCAACACATGGCCAATTATGTACTGAGACTGTTAACACTATCAGGTGTATAGACAGCGGTCGATCCCAGGATTTGAACCAATGATCCTGCAAGCAGAAACTGCACTGTGGGTGGGAAGCCTAAACAGTAGGCTACGGAGTCTCCCAAGGTTTTTGCTTAGCAGAGAGACTTTTCTCAATACATATTCTGTGTATTTAGTATTAATGTTAAACTTTAACAAAATCAATGACTATAATAATATAAAACACAGTGCAACATCCAATTGAGGATACAACTATCATCCACAAACCCATGTACTCTACGCCATATGGAAGCATTTCCAATGTACTCACTGAGACAACACATGGCCAATTATGTACTGAGACTTTTAACACTATCAGGTATATAGACAGTGGTTGAAAAATCACCCTGCAATCAGCATCTGCACTGTGGGCGGGAAGTCTAACCAGTAGGCTACGGAGTCTCCCAAAGTTTTTACTTAGCAGAGATACTTTTCTCAATGCATATTCTGTGTATTTAGTATTGATGTTGAACTTTAACAAAATCAATGACAATAATAATATCAAACACAGTGAAAATCCAATGGAGGATACAACCATCATCCACAAACCCATGTATTCTAAGCCATATGGAAGCATTTCCAATGTAGTCACTGAGGAAACACATGGCCAATTATGTACTGAGACTTATAACACTATCAGGTTTATAGACAGTGGTCGAACTCAGGATTCAAACCAATGACCCTACAATCAGCATCTGCACTGTGGGTGAGAAGCCTAACCAATAGGCTACGGAGTCTCCCAAGGTTTTTGTTTAGCAAAGAGACTTTTCTCAATGCACATTCTGTGTATTTCGTATTTATGTTAAACTTTAACAAATTCAATGACAATAATAATATCAAACACAGTGCAACATCCAATTGAGGATACAACCATCATCCACAAACCCATATGGAAGCATTCCCAATTTACTCACTGAGGAAACACATGGCCAATTATATACTGAGACTTTAAACACTATCAGTTATATAGACCAGGATTTGAACCAATGACCCTGCAATCAGCATCTGCACTGTGGGCGGGAAGCCTAGCCAGTAGGCTACGGAGCTTCCCAAGGTTTTTGCTTAGCAGTGAGACTTTTCTCAATGCATATTCTGTGTATTTAGTATTGATGTTAAACTTTAACAAAATCAATGACAATAATAATATCAAACACAGTGCAACATCCAATTGAGGATACAAACATCATTCACAAACCCATGTGGAAGCATTCCCAATGTACTCACTGAGGAAACACATGGCCAATTATGTACTGAGATTTTAAACACTATCAGGTATATAGACAGCAATTGAACCAATGACCCTGCAATCAGCATTTGCACTGTGGGCGGGAAGCCTAACCTGTAGGCTATGGAGTCTCCTGAAGTTTTTACTTAGCAGAGAGACTTTTCTCAATGCATATTCTGTGTATTTAGTATTGACGTTGTACTTTAACAAAATCAATGACAATAATAATATCAAACACAGTGCAACATCCAATTGAGGATACAAACATCATTCACAAACCCATATGGAAGCATTCCCAATGTACTCACTGAGGAAACACATGGCCAATTATGTACTGAGACTTTAAACACTATCAGGTATATAGACAGCAATTGAACCAATGACCCTGTAATCAGCATTTGCACTGTGGGTGGGAAGCCTAACCTGTAGGCTATGGAGTCTCCCAAAGTTTTTAATTAGCAGAGAGACTTTTCTCAATGCATATTCTGTGTATATAGTATTGACGTTGTACTTTAACAAAATCAATGACAATAATAATATCAAACACAGTGCAACATCCAATTGAGGATACAAACATCATTCACAAACCCATATGGAAGCATTCCCAATGTACTCACTGAGGAAACACATGGCCAATTATGTACTGAGACTTTAAACACTATCAGGTATATAGACAGCAATTGAACCAATGACCCTGCAATCAGCATTTGCACTGTGGGCGGGAAGCCTAACCTGTAGGCTATGGAGTCTCCTGAAGTTTTTACTTAGCAGAGAGACTTTTCTCAATGCATATTCTGTGTATTTAGTATTGACGTTGTACTTTAACAAAATCAATGACAATAATAATATCAAACACAGTGCAACATCCAATTGAGGATACAACCATCATCCACAGACCCATGTATGCTAAGCCATATGTAAGCATTTCCAATGTACTCACTGAGGAAACACATGGCCAGTTATGTACTGAGACTGTTAATACTATCAGGTGTATAGACAGTGATCGAACTCAGGTTTTGTACCAAAGACCCTGCAAGCAGCATCTGCACTGTGGGTGGTTAACCTAACCAGTAGGCTACGGAGTCTCCCAAGGTTTTTGCTTAGCAGAGAGACTTTTCTCAATGCATATTCTGTGTATTTAGTATTGATGTTAAACTTTAACAAAATCAATGACAATAATAATATCAAACACAGTGCAACATCCAATTGAGGATACAACCATCATCCACAAACCCATGTACGCTAAGCCATATGGAAGCATTTCCAATGTACTCACTGAGGCAACACATTGCCAAATATGTTAAAGAGACTTCTAACACTATCAGGTGTATAGACAGTGGTTGAACCCATGAATTGAACCAATGACCCTGCAATCAGCATCTGCACTGAGGGTGGTTAACCTAACCAGTAGGCTACGGAGCCTCCCAAGGTTTTTGCTTAGCAGAGAGACTTTTCTCAATGCATATTCTGTGTATTTAGTATTGATGTTGAACTTTAACAAAATCAATGACAATAATAATATAAAACACAGTGAAAATCCAATTGAGGATACAACCATCATCCACAACCCCATGTATTCTAAGCCATATGGAAGCATTTCCAATGTACTCACTGAGGAATAACATGGCCAATTATGTTCTGAGACTTATAACACTATCAGGTTTACAGACAGTGGTTGAACCCAGGATTCAAACCAATGACCCTGCAATCAGCATCTGCACTTTGGGTGGGAAGCCTAACCAGTAGGCTACGGAGTCTCCCAAGGTTTTTGCCTAGAAGAGAGACTTTTCTCAATGCATATTCTGTGTATTTAGTATTGATGTTAAACTTTTACAAAATCAATGACAATAATAATATCAAACACAGTTCAACATCCAATTGAGGATACAACCATCATCCACAAACCCATGTACGCTAAGCCATATGGAAGCATTTCCAATGTACTCACTGAGGAAACACATGGCCAGTTATGTACTGAGACTGTTAACACTATCAGGTGTATAGACATTTCCAATGTACTCACTGAGGAAACACATGGCCAGTTATGTACTGAGACTGTTAACACTATCAGACAGCGATCGAACCCAGGATTCAATCCAATCCAATGACCCCGCAAGCAGAAGCTGCACTGTGGGCGGGAAAACTAACTAGTAGGCTACAGAGTCTCCCAAAGTTCTTGCTTAGCAGAGAGACTTTTCTCAATGCATATTCTGTGTATTTAGTATTGATGTTAAACTTTAACAAAATCAATGACAATAATAATATCAAACAAAGTGCAACATCCAATTGAGGATACAACCATCATCCACAAACCCATATGAAAGCATTCCCAATGTACTCACTGAGGAAACACATTGCCAATTATGTACTGAGACTTTAAATACTATCAGGTATATAGACAGCAATTGAACCCAGGATTTGAACCAATGACCCTGCAATTAGCATCTGCACTGTGGGTGGGAAGCCTAACCTGTAGGCTACGGAGTCTCCCGAAGTTTTTACTTTTGACTTTTCTCAATGCATATTCTGTGTATATAGTATTGACGTTGTACTTTAACAAAATCAATGACAATAATAATATCAAACACAGTGCAACATCCAATTGAGGATACAACCATCATCCACAAACCCATGTACACTAAAGGGCCCTACACACTGGCCGAATTTTTGAAAGATATGAACGATCTCGTTCATAAATGAACGAGAACTCGTTCATATCTTTCAGTGTGGAGACTCCAGCGATGAACGATGCGCGGCCCCGCGCTCGTTCATCGCTGGTCTCCCGCCGGCTGTGCATGCAGGCCAATATGGACCCCCCACCGCCGGGTCGCTCGTCGGCCGTATCCGCCGTCGGGCAGCTCGGTGGCGGGTCGGCCAGTGAGTAGGGCCCTTAAGCCATATGTAAGCATTTCCAATGTAATCACTAAGGAAACACATGGCCAATTATGTACTGAGACTTTAAACACTATCAGGTATATAGACAGTGGTTGAACCCAGTTTTTGTACCAATGACCCTGCAATCAGCATCTGCACTGTGGGTGGGAAGCCTAACCAGTAGGCTACAGAGTCTCCCAAGGTTATTGTCTAGCAGAGAGACTTTTCTCAATGCATATTTTGTGTATTTAGTATTGATGTTAAACCTTAACAAAATCAATGACAATAATATCAAACACAGTGCAACATCCAATTGAGGATACAACCATCATCCACAAACCCATGTACTCTAAGCCATATGGAAGCATTTCCAATGTATTCACTGAGGAAACACATGGCCAACTATGTACTGAGACTTTTAACACTATCAGGTTTATAGACAGTGGTTAAACCCAGGATTCAAACCAATGACCCTGCAATCAGCATCTGCACTGTGGGCGGGAAGCCTAACCAGTAGGCTATGGAGTCTCCCAAGGTTTTTGCCTAGCAGAGAGACTTTTCTCAATGCATATTCTGTGTATTTAGTATTGATATTGATCTTTAACAAAATCAATGACAATAATAATATCAAACACAGTGAAAATCCAATTGAGAATACAACCATCATCCACAAACACATGTACTCTAAGCCATATGGAAGCATTTCCAATGTACTCACTGAGGAAACACATGACAAATTATGTACTGAGACTGTTAACACTATCAGGTTTATAGACAGCGATCGAACCCAGAATTCGAACCAATGACCCTGCAATCAGCATCTGCATTGTGGGCAGAAAGCCTAACCAGTAGGCTACGTAGTCTCCTCAAGTTTTTGTTTAGCAGAGAGACTCTTCTCAATGCATATTCTGTGTATTTAGTATTTATGTTAAACTTTAACAAAATCAATGACAATAATAATATCAAACACAGTGCAACATCCAATTGAGGATACAACCATCATCCACAAACCCATATGGAAGCATTCCCAATGTACTCACTGAGGAAACACATGGCCAATTATGTACTGAGACTTTAAACACTATCAGGTATATAGACAGCAATTGAACCTAGGATTTGAACCAATGACCCTGCAATCAGCATCTGCACTGTGGGCGGGAAGCCTAACAAGTAGGTGAGGGTTGGTTTGCCATGGTAGAGATAGGAAAGTGGTTGTCTTGGAAACCGAGCGCTATATAAGAAGCTATATAAGTACGGTGGAACGCACGCCATGGTGGGGCATAGGAGGGCAATTATTCAATTATCCTGCTTTCCCTTAAAAGTCCAATAATATGTCTGCTTCAAATACATAAAAATTGGTTATCCATGTAGTTATTAAAGCATACCCAATTGGATATATTAATAAGTGGTAAATAAAAGAGTATGAACTTAATATTAGTTAATCATCATGCAGGAAGTGATGTTGCTTATTATGGGGTATAAAAACCCAGTGGATTGAACCTGCAGTTCATGCAGCAGCTAGGAGTGTTACTAATTGGAGAGAGGTAAGCATACCAACCTTATGGTTCTCCATGGTTTTTTGACATGTCATTATTGAAAGAAAAATATCTTTAGGGTTTATTATTAGCCCTGGTTATGTTATGTTGTCCTGCTACAATATTTTTAATACTGGCTATGATATTTAAATTAAGGATTATGTCATAGATGGCCATATCCTATACCTGCATTAATTGAATAGGACTAGTGTTATTGAATATTGGTCAGTATTATACTACAGGTTGAGTATCCCATATCCAAATATTCCGAAATACGGAATATTCCAAAATACGAACTTTTTGAGTGAGAGTGAGATAGTGAAACCTTTGTTTTCTGATGGCTCAATGTACACAAACTTTGTTTAATACACAAAGTTATTAAAAATATTGTATTAAATGACCTTCAGGCTGTGTGTATAAGGTGTATATGAAACATAAGTAAATTGTGTGAATGTACACACACTTTGTTTAATGTACAAAGTTATAAAAAATATTGGCTAAAATGACCTTCAGGCTGTGTGTATAATGTGTATATGTAACATAAATGTATTCTGTGCTTAGATTTAGGTCCCATCACCATGATATCTCATTATGGTATGCAATTATTCCAAAATACGGAAAAATCCCATATCCAAAATACCTCTGGTCCCAAGCATTTTGGATAAGGGATACTCAACCTGTATATACATTTTTGTTTAATGACAGGCACCATCACAGTTACCTGCCTTGTTTAAATTGATATCAGAACCTAATATTCAAATTTGAATTAAGGATTATGTCATAGATGGCCATTTCCCTGCACCTGCATTAATTGAATATGGTAATTGTATCTTGTTCCGTTGGCACATGTATCATTTACCAGGAATAATGGTTCATATTGGTATTATACTATATATACAATTTGTTTAATCACAGGCTTTATCACAGTTACCCGTCTCTTTTATACTGATACCTGGGCGTTATCCAGTGATTAGCTGCTCTATGGGCTTGATTTAACCTTATTGGTACGTATGACGGACATAATAAGGGCGAGTATACATAATAATTACTGCACCAATATAGTACCATAGATTTCCTTTCCATTATAGGTTTAAAATTACCTATGTAATTTTCTGAACCGGGCTTTGCTCAGTGGAAAATCATCTAATGGGCCACATCTAATTTTTTAATTGGTATGTAATTACTCTATGCCAATTTAAATGAAATAATTGTCTGCGTGTACATAAGTATACACCTTATATAAATCTTTAATTGGTGTTTATGAATATTATGATAAAGGTTAATATGGGTTAAGATACCGCCATTTTTTACTTACTCCATTTAAATACTTGTTAATAAGTAGTGAACGTACGAGCATAAATTATGCTCAACTTTTTGAATATGATTAAAATGATATATTTCAAATATATGTTATAGTTTCAGGAGATATAATTTTCTGACCATTGTATATGTCAACACTAATTAAGCCTGTTAGAATTCTACTTCTTTCATAACCAGTTCTTTTTGAACCAGTCCTCCTTGTTCTGTTCCTCCTCACAAATTATATTCTGTAGTAATATGGTTTTTGGGACATATGTTGTACATACCAAAGAACGACATTAGCTCCCTGGGGAAATCTCTCTCTCTCTCTCTCTCTCTCTCTCTCTCTCTCTCTCTCTCTCTCTATATATATATATATATATATATATATATATAAAGGCATTTGACATGCCGGCTGTCGGGATCCCGGCACTTACAATACTGTCGCCAGAATCCTGACAGCTGGCATACCAACAACTATTCTGCCTATTGGGGTGTCCATGATACCCCTGGAGGGAGAATAATAGCATGATATGCGTAGTGTGCCACCGTGCCTGTAAGGGGCTCTTTTGCGCATATATATATATATATATATATAGTGGGGCAAAAAAGTATTTGGACAGCCACCGATTGTGCAAGTTGACCCACTTAAAAAGATGAGAGAGGTCTGTAATTTCCATCATAGGTACACTTCAACTGTGAGAGACAGAATCTGAAAAAAAATAAGAAATCACATTGTATGATTTTTAAAACAATTTATTTGTATATTCTTGTGGAAAATAAATATTTGGACACCTACCAAGCAGCAAGATTTCTGTCTCTCACAGATTTGTTACTTTTTCTTTAAGAAGCTCTTCTATTCTCCACTCGTTACATGTATTAATGGCACCTGTTTGAACTGGTTACCTGTATAAAAGACACCTGTCCACACTCTCAAACAGTCAGACTGCTACCTCTCCACCATGGCCAAGACCAAAGAGCTGTCTAAGGACACCAGGAAAAAAATTGTAGAGCTGCATAAGGCTGGGAGGAACTACTCGACAATAGGCAAGCAGCTTGGTGAAAAGAGATCAACTGTTGGCGCAATTATTAAAAAATGGAAGAAATGCAAGATCACTGACAATCTCCCTCGACCTGGGGTTCCATGGAAGATTTCACCTCGTGGGGTATCAATGATCTTGAGAACGATGAGGAATCAGCTCAGAACTACACAAGGGGACCTGGTCAATGACCTCAAGAGAGCTGGGACCACAGTCACAAAGGTTACCATTAGTAACACACTACGTCGTCATGGATTGAAATTCTGCAGTGCCTGAAAGGTCCCCCTGCTTAAGCCATCACATGTCTAAGCCCGTATAAAGTTTGCCAGTGAGCATATGGATGATCCAGAGGAGGATTGGGAGAATGTAATGTGGTCAGATGAGAGTAAAATCGATCTTTTTGGTATAAACTCCACTCGCCATGTTTGGAGGGAGAAGAATGATGAATGGCATCCCAAGAACACCATACCCACTGTGAAGCATAAGGGTGGAAACATCATGCTTTGGGGCTGCTTTTCTGCAAAGGGGACAAGACGACTGATCCGTATTAAGGATAGGATGAATGGGGCCAAGTATTGTGAGATTTTGGGCAAAAACCTCATTCCCTCAGTAAGAGCATTGAAGATGGAACGTGGCTGGGCCTTCCAGCATGACAATGACCCCAAACACACCGCTCGGGCAACTAAGGAGTGGCTCCGTAAGAAGCATTTCAAGGTCCTGGAGTGGCCTAGCCAGTCTCCAGACCTCAACCCAATAGAAAATCTGTGGAGGGAGTTGAAAGTCCTTGTTGCCCAGCGACAGCCCTAAAACATGACAGATCTAGAGAAGCTCTGCATGGAAGAGTGAGCCAAAATACCTGCTACAGTGTGTGCAAACCTGGTCAAGAACTACAGGAAACGTTTGACCTCTGTAATTACCAACTGAGGTTATATTACAAAGTATTGAGTTAAACTTTTTGATTGTCCAAATATTTATTTTCCGCAAGAATATACAAATAAATTGTTTAAAAATCATACAATGTGATTTCCTAGTTTTTTTTTTCAGATTCTGTCTCTAACAGTTAAAGTGTACCTATGATGGAAATTACAGACCTCTCTCATCTTTTAACTGGGTCAACTTGCACAGTTGGTGGCTGTCCAAATATTTTTTTGGCCCACTGTATATAAAACAAGATGTATGTTAAATGTTTGGAATATTACATATTACACAATCACATTTTAAGCAGTTGTTTAATGGCCCTTCTCTTCGGCTGCTTTGGTCCCATCCTGGTGCCATCACCTTTACCTATTAGCAGCATGTACACAGAAATGTGTGGCAGATGGGAAAGAGAACTTCACCACAGGCTCTATCCAAGGGGTGCATCTTGCATGGACATGAGTTAAAATCTAAAGTGAAAGCAGCACTGACTGAATTGTAGCAGCTTCTGTCCAATGATCTAATCAGATCCCTAGTTTTACAGAAACTTTACTTTCCCATGAAGTCACCTCCACAACAACATACACCGACATGGCATTATGGAAAGCAAAGATTGGGTTACTGTATTTCAAAGTAGATTATAATTTATTACACACTCTGGAACATAATGATAATAGTCAATCATAATCATAGTGAAAAATAAACATGCATACATCTTAAGTGATCGAAATCACCCATCCTGAAAACGAATAGAAAGTCAACACCTGCAGTATCCTAAGGGCGCTTTGGGAACTCTGCATCTCCTATGGGCCCACCTCCTCATTGTGACATTGTGACGGGGACTAGGGCAGCACAACTCACTGTATCACATTACTGGCAGGATCACATTACTGACACGTTAATACTTGGCTTGCCTACTGTATGTGTGCAAGTATAGGTTACCCGAGAGGCTTCCAAAGATCTTGTGGCCAAAAATATTCTGATGGCATTATCTGTTAGAGGCACAGGGGTGGGAACAAAGCTTAATTCATTGGAGAAGACCACTATCTCCGCTGAACAAAATTGTGAGTGCAGCAACTCTAATGCCGCTGGGAGCACAAACACACAGCGGTGGATAAGACATTAATACAGTTTGTGGTTTGATTATAGTAAAATACACAAAAGGTTGCTTTTTGCCAGTACAGGTTGAGGAGCCAAACCATGAAAGGCGATTTTTTCAGTTAATAATACAAAGATAATCCTAAAATGGTTATTTAAACACTGCATCCAGTTTAATATTAATAGCACAAGATCATTTTGTTGCACATTCCACCATGCTTTATGTTGTATTTCCATATACTGTAATGCCATTGGTGCATGTTGGCACCAATGACAAAGTTAGCGAAAGGTGGGATGTCCTTAAGAAAGACTATAGGGACTTAGGCAAGAAACTTAAGGCAAGGACATCTAAGGTAATATTCTCTGAAATATTACCCGTGCCACGCGCTAGTCCAGGGAGGCAGAGGGAGATTAGAGAGGTAAATGTGTGGTTTAGGGATTGGTGCAGGAAAGAGGGTATTGTGTTCCTGGAACACCGGGCGGACTTCTCAGACAGGCGCCATCTCTTTTGTCATGATGGATTGCACCTGAATGAGGAGGGGGCGTGGTGCTGGGGGGAAGGATGGTTAGAAGGTTGGAGGAGATTTTAAACTAGGAGCCTGGGGGGAGGGTTTAGCTAGAAACTACGGGTCATGCAGTGAGAATAGTGGGGATGGTGGTAGTAAACGAAATGGAGCAGAAGTTGGGGGGAGGGTAAGAGCAGCCGGTAAGGGAACTAATGGGTACTAAAAGAGGTTTTACCAAAGCACTAACTAATAACGATTACGGGTCATCGTTGCTACATAAGGTGAAAGATGTCCCTAACACAAGGGGAAATACTTATCTTAGTTGTATGTATGTGAATGCTAGAAGCCTTACTGGTAAAAAGGGCGAACTAGAAATACTTGCAGCAAGCAAACATTATGATATTATAGGCATTACTGAAACTTGGTGGGACGAATCTCATGATTGGACAGTCAATCTAGAGGGCTATACGCCGTTTAGGAGAGACAGACTAAATAAAAGGGGTGGAGGGTTGTGTCTTTACATAAAGCCATTATTAAAACCTGATATACGGGAAGATATTCAGGAGGGCACTGTAGACACTGTCGAGACGTTATGGGTAGAAATTGCATGCGGGGATAAAGGAATAAAAAAGTTAGTATTGGGTGTATGCTACAGGCTGCCTGGTATTAATGTATCTGATGAGGAATTGTTACCGAAGCAAATTGAAAGAGCAGCAGGAGTAGGTGCAGTAGTAGTGATGGGAGATTTTAACTATCCAGTGATAAACTGGAAAAATGATTCATGTGATACTGCTAGGGGTAATATGTTTTTAAACACACTAAATGATAACTACTTAGTTCAACTAATTGAGGAACCTACCAGGTACAATGCAATCTTAGACCTGGTATTAACAAACAATGGGAAATTGGTATCAGGTATTATAGTAGGGGAACCCATAGGAAACAGCAACCACAATATGGTCACATTCAACATCAGTTTTCATAAACAGTCCTATACTGGCTCAACTAGGACTCTAAACTTTAGCAAAGCCAACTTTGAAATTATGAGGGTATTTTTCAGGGATATTGAATGGGAAGGTTTGTCTCTAGGAAAAAATACTACGGAGAAATGGGATGTATTAAAATCCCTGCTAGCTAAAAATACTGTCAAATTTATTCCTACGAGCAGCAAAAAAAGGAATAAAAATCATAAACCGATGTGGCTTAACAAAAAGATAAAGGAACTTATGGGCAAGAAAAGGCGAGCATTTAAAAAATACAAATCTGACAGGAAAGCGGAGTCCTTTCAGCACTATAAGGACTGTAACAAAATATGCAAATAAGAAATAAGAGCGGCTAAAGTAGAAACTGAAAAACTAGTAGCAAAGGAAAGCAAAGCGAATCCCCAAAAATTCTTTAAATACATTAATAGCAATAGATTAAAGAAGGAGAGTATAGACCCTTTAAAAGACAAGTTGGGAGTCTTACGTAAAAATGATAATGACATAGTGGACACATTAAATGAGTTTTTTTCAACAGTATTTACTAGAGAGGACCCAATTCAGGGACTAACACACAATCTCAATAATGAGAATATCCCACTGATAGGTACTTATTTAAGCGAGGAGGTAGTCTGTGACCGATTACAACATTTAAAGATTAATAAGTCACGGGTCCCGATGGAATTCACCCAAGGGTTCTAATGGAGCTTCACTCTGAACTTGCAAAACCGCTATTTTTGATCTTTAAGAATTCAGTTATATCAGGTATGGTTCCCAAAGACTTGCGTATAGTGGAAGTAGTGCCTATATTCAAAAAGGGAAGTAAAGCTGAACCAGGTAATTATAGACCAGTTAGTCTTACATCTATAGTGGGGAAAGTATTGGAAGGTATTCTAAGGGATAGTACTCAGAAGTTCCTTGAAGCCAATAAGGTCATTAAAAGGAATCATGGATTTGTGAAGGACAGATCCTGTCAAACCAACTTACTTGGCTTTTATGAAACATTAAGTGCAAACCTCGATCAGGGTAAAGAGATCTATGTAATCTCTTTAGACTTTGCCAAAGCTTTCGACACTGTGCCACACATACGACTTATCTAAAAGCTACAAGAAATAGGGCTTGGAAGCACAATATGCACTTGGGTAAAAAATTGGTTAGATAATACGGAGCAGCGCATTGTAGTTAATGGATCTTTTACAAATTGGACTGAAGTGCTAAGTGGTGTGCCACAAGGCTCGGTATTAGGACCGCTATTGTTCAACATTTTCATTAATGACCTAACAGTAGGTCTAGAGAGCATGGTGTAAGTTTTTGCAGATGATACCAAATTGTGTAAGGCTATAAATACGGAGGAGGATGCTGAGTCGCTTTAGAATGACTTAGTAAAATTAGAAGCATGGGCAGCCAAGTGGAAAATGCGCTTCAATACAGACAAGTGTAAAGTAATGCACTGTGGTAACAAGAACAAAAATAACACCTACATACTAAAAGGGGTAAAATTAGGGGATTTTGTACTGGAAAAGGATTTAGGTGTTCTCATAGATAGCAAACTAAGCAGCAGTACCCAAAGTAGGATTGCAGCACAGAAGGCTAATAAGATATTAGCATGCATAAAACAGGGAATTGATGCTAGGGACGATAGTGTTATACTCCCGTTAAATAAATCACTAGTGAGGCCACACCTTGAATACTGTGTACAATTCTGGGCACCATACTACAAAAAGGATATCCTGGAGCTAAAAAAGGTTCAGAGGCGGACAACCAAACTAATTAAGGGCATGGAGATGCTGGAATACGAGGAAAGGCTTGCAAGACAAGGCATGTTTACACTGGAAAAGAGGAGACCAAGTGGGGACATGATTAACATCTACAAATATATAAGGGGACAATACATAGAGCTTGCGCGGGACCTGTTTTTGGTTAAATCAACACAGAGGACTCGTGAACACTCGCTCAGGTTAGAGGAGAGGAGATTTCTGCACAATACGGCGTAAAGGCTTTTTCACGGTAAGGACAATACGTGTTTGGAATTCCCTGCCAGAGGGAGTTGTAATGGCGGACTTAGTCAACACCTTTAAGAATGGGTTAGATAAATTCCTAATGGATAAGGATATCGAGGGTTATGGTGCATAGTCACGCACTATAGTTACTATAAAAAGTGGGATAAAACGCAACGGCTGACATAAGCATCAGTCAAAATTTTAGACCAAATAATCCTGCATAGGAGACCACAAATAGGTTGAACTCGATGGACAATTGTCTTTGATCAACCTTAGATACTATGTTACTATGCATCTATAACTAACTGTACTAAGTTAATATAAAAAGCATGAGCCCTTGCAGGATTTCACTTGTCACACATGTATTGTATTCCAGGCTAATAAAGTATTCGTTAGTATGTACAATGCAGACAGTACAACTAGAATTGAATACATTTCTTAAATTCCCTAGCAGTTCATATCTGTAGTTGACCCACTTACAGCATATTAACTCCAAAATACTTATCTACAATAAAGAAACACGGACAACCAGAGTTGGGATTAATTCAGGTCAAGTTTATTTTGACATCAGTCATTACATTTTTTTTCTGAGTAATTTTCTGAGTATTAAATTAATTCAATTTAGTATGGTGGCAGACAACAAAGCATGGACAAAATACAACAAGAATATGCTTGCAAATCATTGATTGTTCAACTCTACTGAGAAGCATGCCTGCACAGGCTGTGTCACTGTCAGGATCCTCTCTCTTTGGATCAGTTGTTTTTGTCTATGGGCACAAGGGCTTGGGTCACTGGGCTTTAGATAGGACTGAAGTGATTATAGCTTAGAGCACTAATGAAGCTATTTATTGTAGTTGACTCTAGGACTGAGGCAAGGCTGTAACTGGATGATGTCTAGACCCAGATTACAGACAGGACCAGATGACGGCTGTAGTCCGATTACGGACAGGATCGAAAGATGGCTGGCTCAGAATATAGCCGGATTACTGGACCGGGATAGAAATGGATAGCTGAAACAGCTGAGGACTGAACCTGACTGTTCCGTATACTGTAACAGCTGCGAACTGCGCCAGATAGCTGGAAGAGCTAGGGTCTGAACTGTACTGTGCCGGATAACTGGAATAGCTGAGGACTGGGAACCTGGATTGCAGCTTTGATGATAACTGCACCAGTATGCACTTGATACAGAATGTAGTGTTGTGAAACTCAGGTAGTACAGTACAGGACACAGTGAGAACTGTATTATACTTTAAAATGAAATTAGGTGGTAACAGTACTAGGCGCCAGACCCAGATGATAAATTATATAGTATACAAATATAATCACAGTCACTCAGCACCCATATAGCAATTAATGGGGTACGTTCCTTAATATTACTTGAATTTGAGCATGTAGAGAGATCTCTGTTCTCCTCTTGAATCAGTGGGTACTTGTCATCCGGATTTTCAATCATCCAATGTCATAAAAACAAGAGGTAGAAAGTATCTCGTGTAATACCGTTTTAATTTTTTTTAAAATATTCATAAAAAACATCTAAAACATGTCTCCTTATCCAATGTAAACAGAGCACTTGCAGCCAGTGCACAGCTATACTGAGTGTAAGAATGGGATAATTACCAGATGGTAAGAGGAAGCAAAGTCCTCAATACAGCAAAAGATCTTAGATACCAGTCAGCCTCCCGGGAAATGGCGTTCTGGATTTTGCGGCAATCACCTCTCCCACAGACAGCAAGATGTCACCTCCAACTGCGCCAACGCGTTTCAGGCCTTGCTAGGCCCTTTCTCAAGGCAAAATGTGCTCACCACTAACAGATCCCCCCTTTTATTCCCTGATCGACCAATCACATCTACAATCAAAAATAAACCTATTTCATGTGTGATAAAAGATGGCTCCCTCCATTTGTTATCTGCTGTTGCCCTGACAACCTGTAATCGTCGGGCACTATATACAGATAAAATTGAATCCCATGCAGTGTGAACCTTCATAAAATGTGCTAAACTGATATCCCCAAAGTACTTTATGTTAGTAATGTCATTATAAAGTCCGTTTTCATTGTTCGATTTTACTCGCGATACATCACTTCCGCTCATTCCATCCGTGACGTTACTCAGTCCTCATCCACAGTTCGTCACTTCCGGTATCCTACGTTGCTAGGCAGCGGCTGTGATCTTCTTGTGCGTAGCGTCACTTCCGCTCCCAGCGAGTATGTTTCCCCTTCACTGCTCCGTGGGACGTTGTTATTGATGATACTCTCCATTGCTAAGTAGCGGATATAAACAACGTTCCACTTCCGCCCTTCCTCATGGTGGATCATTTTTTAAATACCGTATTGTTTACACCACTGGCTTGTCCTCCTTATAACTCCATAATATTGTTATGGGGTAATGAATTACATATTCTTACACTTCAAATCTTCCTATTAGGAATATTCATTTCTCCCATGAACGATAGGTCAGAGTTCATATGTGTCCTGATCGGAAAAAAGGACTCAAATCAATTTATGGAGTGTATAGAATATTAGATCAAATGATCTCGATTAAAACAACTATATATAAAAAGCTTAAAATTATATGAACTTAAAAACACAATAATCACAGACAAAGTATTGACATTTTACAATCCCTATAAAAACCACTTGACCTCAAAATCAGAATTAAGACCCTTAGGTAGCAGTGTATTGTACTTATATATTAACTGCATTTCGGTTTTGGCCAATATTTTATTAATGTTATTCTGTCGATGGTTTGCTGGTATCTTTTTTATTCCCACAAACCTCAGAATATGGCCTGGGTCACAGTTGTGTATTTTTCTAAAATGATCGGAAAGTGCATGTGCTTCAAGACCCTTTTTCACATTTCTTAGGTGCTCACTTATACGTATTTTTAAGGGCCTAGACGTTCTTCCTATATAAAACATGTGACATGAGCACTCTATGGCGTACACCACATTTTTCACATTGCACGTAATAAAATCATCTATCAAATGAACCTGTCCGTTAATTTCTAATTTTTCTAATTTTTTTCCACTGTCGGTTTTAATGGTTTTACACCCCATACATATCCCACAACGGTGAAATCCCTTAGTTGCAATTTGACCTTCCTTTTTGAGGCTAGGGAGATCACTTCTGACTAAACTATTCTTTATGTTGGGTGCCTTCTTATATATAAAAATGGGTCTTTCCGGTAATACCCCTTACAAGACTGGATCTTTTTTTAACACTTTCCAGTGTTTCCTGATGGAAGATTCCAATGATTTATGTTGTATACTATAATTGGTTAGGAAAGCATATTCAAAGTGTTTCGATTCATCCTTTTTCATCCTTTTTCTGTTCCTTGTCACTCAGGAGTTCTTCTCTATTCATTGACAGTGTCTGTTCTTTTACTTTTTCAACATGTTCGGACTCATAGCCATTATCCTGGAATCTTTTTATATTATACTTACTCTGGCTGGATATAGCTGAGCCTGAGAAGGACTGAAGAAGCTACAGGATACTAGTAGCTGGAGTTCTTATTGCTGAGTGCTAATATGGGTGGAATAAAGGAAATGTGCACACAACAGCATAATTTTGCAGGCAGAGAATTCAGGGATTAACACACAACAGGAATTCAGGACCTCTGCAGCAAACTGGGAATGCATTGCAGCAGCACTTGCTAGTTGATCTGTGATAGCACTGGGCTACAATATCAGGGATCTTCATGCTGCAGGCTCAGAGGAACACACAAATGGACAATCAGCCTGGTGGGAGGCTCAACAATTAGTAACACAGACTTTGAAATATGCTCAGCAGGTTACTGGAGGATGAGAACAATGGCAGAGGTCTGTAAACAAACACTGCACAGAAGAGGAACTTAGTGAAGCAGGTTTCTGTGGAAACCTGGGAACTGTAGAACTACACTCTGGAGCCATGGATTGCTATAGAGCCTGCAATAAGCAAGAGCTCTAATAACAGAATATTTCTCATGGAAGGGATATACTGCTCTGGCATGAGCTGATTGTCAGAAGAGTCCTTACAAAGTAATTTCAGGTCACTGATTGGTTGTTGATGTCAGCTGGGGTGAGAAACACCCTAACTGGAGCAATGCAGTCAGTTGACATGTTCCGAGATGGTGATGTCTGTGTATCAGCTTCTCAAACAGGAACAAGCAGGAATTCTGTCCTGCACAATGGGTGGGAGTGGTAAGTCACAAGGCAATTACTTAGAACATGTGTGAAATAAGTCAGGATCGTGACAGTCATTTCCCGGCAGGGACTGTTTGGCGGATATTAAATAAAGGAGAGCGCACTTGCCTAAAACACCTAACCATCAACTTAAAATTTCCATTCTTTAAACCACAACTAAAACAACATATACATAAAAATTGGGGGGGGGGGGGGGGGGGGGCAGGGATTTCCAGAAGAAAGAGGTGCTGTCACTAAGGAACCAGCACTAATACAGAACTTAAATACCCCCCTACAACTCTTCAGGCTAAACAATGAAAAAACATATAAAGAAAAAGGAAGTATACATAACTCTTAAAGGGCCACTGCTCTACAACCTTGGGGTTTAACCCTGCTCACGCACAAATATATGCATTACCCTCATCTTCTCTACCACAGCTTTGCAATACACGTTACATTTGAAGGCAATTTATGTCGTTTTACATAAAATAAACATGACTGCCCTTTCCTAAGCACAAGATACAATCTTACTATTCTATTCACAGGGACAGTTAATTACTAACCAGTTCAGTTTTTTTTTTATATAGATTCAATACATGAATATTTAATAAATCATCTGGAGCAGAAAATAACAATTGTGCTGTACTTTGCATCTCTCTCTCTCTCTCTCTCTCTCTAGTAATTTAAAACTCATGCCATAAAGAACTCAAAATAATTAGCTCAAATCCAAAATGCATGAGGTGTGTGCTGTAAAGTGACTGGATAGAGAGAAAAGCTAGACATTTGTACAATGTTATTTTCAGAAGTGTAGAAATGAATCTCCCAAAAGACTTTCTACGTATAAAATTAAGTCAATGCCATTAAACAATAAACAAGAGTTATTCTCCCATTAGGATTTGAATTTCAGTGGTTTGAAATCTCAAAATTAACTACAGATTTTTAGCTGACTTTCCTTGACTATATTTTACAACTAATTATTAAAAAAGTGTTACATTCTGTAGTACCCACTTGTACTTAAAAATGCAATATAATTTTATTGAACCTAAATACAAAGGACCCAATCGCACTGAATATTTCTCAATAGATACTATTAAAAAAATCTAATGTAATTTAATGTTTAATTTGTCATTGTGTGCTACACTTCTTTATAATGAACTTTTCAGTGAAAGGCACTAAATGTCATTAAATGAGCCATATAATGAACATC
This sequence comes from Pseudophryne corroboree, assembly GCF_028390025.1. Lineage (NCBI taxonomy): Eukaryota > Metazoa > Chordata > Amphibia > Anura > Myobatrachidae > Pseudophryne > Pseudophryne corroboree. The sequence goes on along the minus strand of NC_086448.1, from coordinate 166,571,537 downwards.
AGCTTTCAATAATGGTTATAATCAGAAACCTTGTCGTTATTAAAAGTTCTAGATATCCTTAAGTAGAAGTTGAGGCTTTTGTAAATGAAGAGCGTATATAATGTAGTGTTCTAGTGTTGTACACGCTGATAAGAATGTGAGCCTTTGTAGGAGTGATTTCAAAAGAAAAAAATAATTGTAGAGAATTGTGTCTGTCAATATTACCCTATAGATTGTAAACTTGCGTGCAGGGCCTTCCTACCTCTATGTTTGCCTGTTATTATCCCGTTTTGTGTTATCACTGTTGTTCCAATTGTAAAGCGCAACGGAATATGATGCACTATATAAGAAACTGTTAATAAAAATACCAGTCTAAGTTACCATATATAATTAGAGATGAGCGGGTTCGGGTTTTACTCAGTTTTATTTGGATTTACTCGGTTTTCTAAAACGGCATCTTATTGGCTATCCAAAACAAGAATTTGTGCTTACATCACTAGAGGTAGAAATGCTTTGGCCAGCAAAACACTGTTTAATAGTAAGAGAGATTATATGAATACAGTCAGAGAATAAAATAATCTTTTGAAATCAGCAGACAATAGAATAAGTAAAGAACAGACATAATATAGTAATGACTTTTTCCCAGTAATACCTGTGAAACAAATAAAGCTTCAGGAGAGTCATTTTCACATTAAAAGATAGAATTGATTTTTTGGTGTTAACTTTTTTAAATGATAATTACCCCAAATAATTTACATGTGGATTCTACGTTTACACACACATTTTCATCGATACTCAGGTTTTACTATATAACTATGTGTTGGTGCAGTTTAATACTGTAACTAAAGGGTTAATTTACTAAAGCCTCTAAGACAGAGAATTGGTGATGTTGCCTATAGCAACCAATCAGATGCTGTCTATCATTTCTCTATTGCCTTTTAGAAAAGGATACACAGCATCTGATTGGTTGCTATGGGCAACATCACCAATTCTCTGTTTAGAAGCTTTAGTAAATTTACCCCTAAGATTCTTATATGATTGGCTCAGTAGTAGCATTTCCAGTGGTTCTAAACCCATATTCTCACTATTACCAGGGTATCTACTATTAAAGTGTACAATGCGAGGGCATGGCCTAGCGTCTGTAGAAGGGAGACATGCTTTCCCTCATCTCCTGCTTCATCCTTCCCTTTTTTTGTTTTTAATCTGCATTGCTGGTGCTGCCAACACTCCCTTGTCCCCCCTGCAAACCTACTGCACCCCCCAGATACCTGTTCGGTCAGTGCTGCGAAGCTGGGGACTACGCCAGGTGTTCCTGCGGGTTGCGGCCTGTTCATCTTCTGGAGCCGGGACCTGGATTCTAGAGACGTCCGCCGCGTATGTGGTTGGTATGTGTCTGATGAGCGGCACTCCCGCTTCTAAGCCCCAGAAGAGTCTGGCTCCCGTCTGCCCACCAGCCACCCAGACGCTGCTTTGTGAAGCCCTGGGACTCCTGCTGAAACAGAGTGGTTCGAATCCCTACCTCACAGCGACCATCTTGCGGCTTCCTGACCACTGCGGCCACAGACCCACCCGTCGGTCCGGTGACCCTGCTTCTCCCTCCAGCCCACTTAAGGAGCCTCCCTGCACCTTGACACTTCTGCTCCCTAAGAGCTCTCCCTTGTTGTGAGAGATGCTGTGGTTCCTCCCCCTGTATTTCCTTGACATTATGATCTGCTACCTGTGCAGGACTTCAGGCAGCTGCTACTCTGATGTGCACTGCTCTATTATTGTGTCCCCTCCAACTAACACATATGTGGCTTTGGACCCTCATATAACTGGTGGCTCCGCTTACCATAGCCACATACCCTGACCCTGAATGTGGGGGAGCCCCGACTGATCGCTCTGTCGGCACTTATGAGATTCCCCATGGCATGGGTGTCCCAGTGAGGAGGTGTCCTATTTAGTGTTATCTGTACACCAGAACTCTCTCCTATTGATTTACAAACAGCACTTTGACTTCCTGTTCTGTGTTTATTGGATACATTATACAAGCAATTTGTTTACTTCTATCAGCTCCTACTATGTCAGCTATTTGTTTTTCATGTGTCTGGGTGGCCCTCTGCGAGGCAGGGGTTGTCGGCTGGTCCAGGCCCTCTCAGAATAGTTGGGCAGCTGTGTTCCTGGGAACCCTACAGGAGACTGTCATACACTTTTGCTCACTCCATATCTCTCCTAACATTGCAATATTTTAGGAATCTTCTGGGGAGGTGCGGCTCCACCTCCTACACAGCACTGTCATCGATGGACACTTCCATTTTGCGAATGCCCTGAAAGATTGTCTTGACACAGGCCATGTCTCCCTGTACTGAAAATACCCTAAGACTATGGGGATGGCTGCTGCTGGCTGACAACTGGAAACAGATTTTATGTGACTATGCAGATACCTATATCAAACACATTCCGCATGGCTATATCCCATGGCATTTGAGAAGCGCCTTTCTATTTTTCTTCTATTTCAATGGGAAGAATCAAAACAGGAAAGAGGCGGTCTGGCTCCAAGAAGGTCATTACCACTCCCACCCAGCAATGGCCATTGGTAGTAAATGATGCAACTACTACCCCATCCCATGTCCTTCCTTGGCTTAGAAAATACCCCTGACTAAAACACCCTGAGCTGGAACTGACTCTCCAAACTTGGAAAAAATTCAGACATTCCTCACTTTTTTAGCACAGGTGCTTCATTGCCCACATCTTTATTTGAGAACCCGGACTTCCTTCCAGGTTGCTCGGCAACTGGAATAAAGTGTTTGTCTTCAGCAGGTGTTACATGTATATCTCATTTGCTCTCTGACAGTGGGGTGCGGTCCTTCGCGGAACTTCAAAAAGACCATGATCTCCCTACTCGTTCCTCCTGGCTCTATCTCCAGGCCCGACATACGCAAGTCTCCTACCAAAACTGAATTGCTCTGTTTGACTGACACAACTCCAAAACATCTAATTTCATAATTACAGTGTATCATTTGTGATCTGAGTGTGTCTGCTCTCAACCACCTTCATATGTGTCGGCCTTCCAGAGGGACCTCGGTAGAGAACTAAAGGAAGATCAATGATGAGCAGTATTTACACATACACTTTTGCCAGTTCCTCTTCACTACAGGTACTGGCAACTCAATACAAAATTCTAGCTAGATGGTATAGATGACCGTTGCAAATTCATAAAATGTTCCCAACTACCCCTGAAACCTTGCGAACAGGCAAGAGGCACACCCCTTCATATCCGGTGGGAGTGCCCTTCTGGTGGAAAGTTCATATGCTAACAAATGAATTGAATGCCTTCTCCTTACATTTCACATCTGAGTTTTGGCTGTTTAATTTGATGGATATCCCTCTTTCAATTTATAAGAACTCACTACTCAAACATCTGATGAATGCTGCCAGGACAACTATACCATGCCACTGGAGATCCCATGCCTGTCCCTCTATTTCCCGTTGACTCCAGAGGGTAGCTCACTATATAAATATGGAAGAACTTAACCAGTCTTTGAAACTTCCGAACCCTAAATCTACGTCTACATGGTTTAGTTGGTTAGCCTTTAAAGAATCAAGCAACTATAACCCATTTCACGACTCACCCTCATCTTGTACCACTTAGCCTCATGGATAATTAACCCACTTAACCTAAATAACCCAACTTCTTCTCTAGATCTTTTTCTCTTCTTTCTTCTATACTTCCTATTCTCTTTTTATTATTGTTGATCTGTTGATAGGGGAGGGGGTGTTACCATGTGATAGTCAATATTTGACTAATACCAATGTCTTCACTCTGAAAAATTGTTTGCTATATTTCTCCCGTGAATTTTTTAATTTTCACGTGTTATATTCTGGATTATTAATGACATGATTGTTTGTAATGTTGACATATTGCTGTATTGACATGCTGAACTTGTTTCAATAAAAAAATAGATTGTTAAAGAAAAAAGTATGTACAATGCTTGTGGTCATTTTCTTACTAGTTGAGTAATACAGTAACAAGGTTAAAATCAGAAGTTCATTCATTAAAATTTGGAATCAATTTAAGGAGGAGGATAAACTGTAGTGAGAAGGACTTTATGGTGACTTTGATCTGGCTTTTGTACCTTGTCACCCCATGCAAGTGGAAATCGGATAGCAGTTAATTTACCTAACACCCATTGACCGACAGTCAAAATACCAACACAGTCAAAATACCGACATTCATTATGCTGACATGTTAAAAATGCCAACATAGGGGTAAATTTACTAAGATGGGAGTTCTATTTAATATGGGATGTTGCCCAAAGCAACCAATCAGATTCCACTTCTAATTTATCTAGCACCTTCTAGAACATAATACCTGGAATCTGAATGGTTGCTATGGGCAACATCCCATCTTAAATAGAACTCCCATCTTAGTAAATTTACCCCATAGTCAGAATACCGACATTTGAAATGCCAATATGCATTTTTAAGGAATTTTTGCCCATAAACAGACTTGTTCATACTTTACCATCCCAGTGCTGCGCAGCGAGCCATGTGAGGGGATGCAGTACATTTAGACGGTGTCCATGTTGACATATGTCAACATTGACACACAAAAAAACCCAGAAAAACTCATGTCGCTATTTTGACATGTCTGCATTTTTAACATGTCGGCATAATGAATGACGGTATTTTGACCGTGTCGGTATTTTGACTGTAGGCAAAAGACTGTCGGGATTATGACTGTTTGTATTGTGTCCGTCGGAAAATCATACTGAACCCTGTGGAAATCATAGCATTACAATCTAAGTGGGGCTCTAAGCCATCTGTATAGGTAGTCTGTTCATTTGCCCAATGTGGACACAACCCATATTATGTAGGGTCCAACAATACTTAGTGCCCGTATACATATCTATCCTCCCCAATCTTCTACATTATTGGATGTATTTCAAAGAAATACAAAAATCTAGTGCCCAATAAATCAGACATATATTTCTATATAGGGTGACTCTGGCCCTGTGTGCATCTTTCTAGCATACAATTGCATTAGACACATAGATGTCTGTGGAATGAATGTGCAGGGTAAGTGATTTCAGCCATGAGTGAGCAGTTTATGATCTCTGGTAGAACTCTGTTTCCCAGACCAGCTTTTTCCACTCAAGCAAACAAGAAAAGGACGGAGAGTGTGCATAAAAAAAATCACTTGATGTAGGAGAAATTAATTTAAGAGAAAGGCTCGGCAAGCAAATGTGCTGGGATTATTATGAACTCTGTTTTTTAGTTTCTCTCTTGGCTGTAAATCAAAAGTGTATATCTTACTGGTAAAAACAACAAGAGGGATATAAACTATATTTATATGCCTCTCTCGTTATGTGCTTTTAGTAGGTCTTAGTCCCCTCCAGCTGTCTCTTTCTTGATATATTAGAGTAACAAATCGTCAAACCAATGGCATCTAGATTACAACTCTGTAATATACTTCATCAGCGAGACAGCCATATAATGCACTACCGTCATATATCACAGGGGGAATTGACAGAGGAAAAAAAAGATTTTAAACAATAGAGATTAGAAAGCGATGTTTGGCACACTGATGTATAATTAATGTACATTCACATATGCACGCACAAAAATATCAATATTTATGAGTTTTAGGATCTCAGAGATAAAATAGAATTCAGCAACTTAATAAGAACTCCCGTTCATGTCATCATAAGCTAAAGTTGCTATCTTCTGCTTCGTCTACTGTTGTTTTAAGTCTATAATTTTGATTTATGTTCATATTATTTTTTTCTTTTCTACAGTCTTGTACCAATTGCATTGGCTTTTGAAAATTAATGAATATGGTTATAAGCTAAAACAATAAATAGAACGATGCAGCATTGGTTAGTTTTGGAATGAACAATAAGATTACAGAGTAACATTACCACATTACCCTTTTTAGAACATGGAAGTTATGGTTTACATGCAATGCACATTTGTTGTAGGATGGGGTGGAAAGAGAATGAGAGATGAGCGACTCGCTTATGAATTGGTTCGTTCAGCCAAGTTTGGATCTGGAAATTAGGCAAAAAGTAATTTTCTCGGAAACCTCAGATCTTGCGTGAATTATTCAGTTGCATTTCATTTGTATATGATCCAGCTGAAAGTTCTGTGGTGGTGTGAGTAATGTAAAGTTCAAGTTCCAAAGTTCTATATACTGGAATTCAAAGTTAGAGCACGAAAGTTATCAGAGCAGCAAAGGGATGTCTCTAGTAGCCAAATGCGACAGAACAGCTGCAGACTTCAAGACTAGAATTAGACCATAGCCAGGCCTAATCACAAGAGGAACACCAAGAGCTGATGTGATAAATGTGTGACATGAAGAAATTAGGTTTTCCAAATTTCCTGGATATCCTGGTATAGCGAGCAACATTAGAAAGACACATGCCATAAGCCAGGTGAATGGAAGTAATAATAGGCCAACCAAAGCTACAGAGCAGAAGTAGAAAGTAAACGGAGAGACACATTGTATAGATAGCAAGTGTCATCTCCAAATATTATGTAACCTTATATATCCCAATAAGTAATATTACATGTGGGGCGATAAAAGTGACTATGCTGCAAGAATGAAATATGTTGAAATATGTGAAGTGTTAAAGTGCTTTATGAGATGTGACATAAACTGAGACTATGTAAATACACAGATAATGCATATTTAATCAAAAGATGAGCTGACATTCATTATTTTCTTCCCATACAGTATATTCATGTGATGTTTTGCCCTGCTGCAGCTACATGTAGAGTATTTTGTTTATATAACCTAACAATTGGCATCCAGAGGGGACTAGGGCAGACTGAGGGGTATATTTACTTGTTGAAGGTTCTGGCCATGGTATTTAAAAGAGCAACAATATTAAATATAAAACTAGACATGTTTTGCAGTTAATATTATTGCCCTTTTAAATCCAGCAGCCAGAACTGCTGACAAGTAGCCACCACTTAGTAAATATTATAGATGTGTGCTGACCCCCGTGTTTTGGTTTTGGATCTGTATTAATTTCATGTTTTGAATTAGATTTTGCCAAAACCGCCCTCAGGTGTTTTGGTTTTGTATTTGCTTTTATTCCAAAAATTTATAAAAAAATGCTAAAATCACATAATTTGTCCCTTTTTGTCCCTACAGTATTATGAACTGCAATAACATTAATTTGCAGTAATTTCCACTCAATTTTGACCGCCTTACAGGTAACTATAGTCTTCACCAATATTGATCAAGACTGGCTGGGTGGCTTGCTAAACTAAGCAACAAAGCAGTGGCACAAACACACGCCATGTATATCTGTTTAAAAATGTGTTGCAAATTAGTAATGCAAAGACTATACCCAATGCCCCCCAAAATACAGCCCATAATCAAAAGAAAAGTAGTGCAAGATGGAATTGTCCTTGGGCCCTCCCATCCACTTTTATAATTGGTTTGTTTGGGCCCCACAAACCAATTATTAGAAGGACTACCTCCGATCACTAATGAGGAGGATGATGATGAGGGTGTTAATTACATTATAATTTTGTGAAATAAATTTCATGAACTTGCTGCAAATTACATAACATGGAGGAGGTTCATAGATAGTTAACATCTCTACCTCTACTAACTTTGGACTCATAAATGGAGCAGATGCCTTCACAAACTTTGGCAGGATTTGTGGAAAAATAATTGTACACCCAAGAGGTGGCTTTTTTGGTATTATGCCCAGGCTTCACAATGGCTTTCTTTTTATCAAGAACTGCAGCCACTGGTGGCTGACTTATACAAACAACATAATCTATATCCTCCTCAGTAGTGTCAAGATAGTAATAGTACACAAATATCCCCCTAATCCTGTTCCACTTCCACACTAGGATCCTAAATTTCTATTATGTCCTCATCACCATCTTTACTTATTCTGCTCCCAACATGTGCGGATGGTGCAGAAATTGAGGAAAGAGGCAGAAGAGGCTTCTCTACGAGGACATTGTGAGAAATAATAGACTCATACATAGCTAATGTGGACACCCCTTAACTCTACTCAGGGATCAGTGAACACACTGTTTGAGCTTGTGTTCTATTTTTTTGGTCACAGATTTGTCACTTTTTAATGTTAACCCTTTTTAAATGTGAAAGATTTTGCTTTTAGGGGCCCTTTCCTAAACTTCATGCCCATTTGACCACCTTTAGTAGATGTTATAATGTCATGACTGTCAGCAGCTGCAGCTCTAGTATTTTGGTGCTGCTCCTGCTCTTCTTTCAACTGATGAGCACACACCAAATGTTAATTTTTTTTTATAGTATTCATTTATTTAAATTTTTTGGGCAAATGGCAACTCACACAGGCTGAAGTGCTTAGAATGTACGAATGCAGTAGGGTACAGCCTGCAAAGTCACAGTACTTATATATTATATGAACACAGAGGGGTACAGCCTATGGAGTCACAGTACTTATGTTTTATGTGAACGTAGTGGGGTACAGCCTGTGGAGTCACAATACTTATATATTATGTGAATGCAGTGGGGTAGGTCCTGCAGAGTCACAGTACTCGTATGTTGTGTGAACGCAGTGGGGTATGGCCTGCGAAGTTACAGTGCTTATATTATTTATGTGGACACAGTGGGGTATTGCCTGCCAGTGCAGCACCAGTGTGACACACTTTGTGCCTGATTCAGAGTTGTACACTATTGCACAGCCACAAGGAAGCAGCACTGGAGTGGACACTGGTAGATAGGTCAACTCAGCAGCACTAGAATGGAGTCAGCACAGAGCAGCGGTCCTATGTGAAATGATGCCGAGTCACCACTACAGGGTCTTACATGGAATCCAAAACCCGCGAGAATCCGATGCCAGTGATGATGCCGTTTTCCCTTGAAGTGGAATCCGAGCAAGGTGGGAAAACTGGAGCCATCACTCAGATTCCCTCAAATCACAGAAGTTTGGGTGGACTCGGTTCTCAGAGAATTAAGCTCACTTATCTCTAGTAAATATCCCACTGAGCTACAGCATGGTGGTCAGGCCAAGGGCAATAAGAAGATATGAGACATGGAGGACACACTACCATACCACACACAAGCGAGCAGGGGTGCTATACCAATGGAAATTATATCAGCAGGCAATATTCTGGATTGTGTTGCTATTACTCAGATTTAGGTAGTTAAATCTATAATTGAAAAATTAAATACTGTACATTGGGAACTTTCATTACAACTTGGGTACAGTTTTAAATAGGTTCCTCTTTCACATACATAATGTAACCTTTTATCTGGGATTCATTTTTCTCCTACTGTTCTATTACAGGAATAAAAATATAATTCCGTCCAATTGAGGGAATTTAATAAGCTAAAAATAATTGCCAAAATAATGAATTGCTCTTTAAAACAGTCATCTCTGGTTATGAGGTTTAGCAAGCAAGCATAGTTCACTCTCTATTCACATGCACCAATGGTGTACTGTACAGTCATTTAAATGTAAATGTCACACAACACAAAGGCCGATTAAATTGTGCAACATCTTCTTGTTACATATACAGTACGTAGAAGATGACTGAATACTACATAACAGGACAAACATTTTCAAAAAGGGGTAGCCTTTACTAAATTGTAATAATAATAATAATAATAATAATCATAGGAGAAGACAAATAATAATAAGAAGAAGAAGAAGAAGAACAACAACAACAACAACTGGCTCAATTTCCTGTGGTCTAGATTACAACATGAAGGACCTCTAAGCTATAAAATAACTTTAGGGTGCAGAGGTAAAGCATATTATAGTAATGCCTATTAATGTGGATTGGTGTCTGTAAACTGCTCTAAATCAGTTGTCTTCTTGTCTCATATTCCATAAAATGAAATGCTCACAGCAGCCATCTGCTACATACCTCCCAACTATTAAGTGTCATACAAGTGCTGATCCACACATTTTGTCAGAATCCCACCAATATCACCCAGTCACACTCACCTTTTCCATAGAGTAATAGATTGTCAAACAAACAAAAATGTATTAGGCTGGACGGCCAGAGCTGGATTACATTTTTCATCCACCCTAGACTAAAACACTCGTAGCACCCCTTCCCCTCAAAATCCCCAATAAAATGAAAATGATCAATGTTACAGTATCTGCTTCCTTGTTCAATACATAATACTTGAACTCATTATAAGCAGTGAAAGATCTGAGGGGTGTGGCGATTAGTGAGATCACCTATCATGACAAACACACACCATCTCCTTCGGGCATCCACTCTCAGCGAAGGTGGAGTCACCTGGGGGATCGACCCTGGGTAGAAGAGGGAGGTCACAGACGCATGAAGGAGAGAGTGTGTTAATGGCGGAGTCAGTTCAGCTCAGCTCAGCCCTGGAGAGAAGAGGGAGGTATGTGGGTGTCTCACTTAGTTGACTGGTCTGCCCTTGAGAGGACTGGAAAGCTGCAACCACACGAAGGAGAAGGTGTGTGTGTGGCGGAGTCAGTTGAGAGATCGGCCCTGGCTACGAGGGGGGGGGGGGGGGAGTCACGACCGCATGAAGAAGAAGGTGTGTGGGCGGTGAAGTCAGTTGGGAGCTGAGCCCAAAGGAGAGTGTGTGAGTGTTACAGGTGGATTTACCACCTTCTGATTTGCCAGTTTGATGTGACAGCTTTACAGTACATCAGTTTCCTGGAAGTTTGGTCAAAATACAATTATAAAAACCATCACAAAACCGGTAGACATTAATGGGGATTTGCAAAACCCATCAAAACTACTGAAAAGTAAAGTCAGTGGTGTAATACTTCAATCCACTGATGATTTGTAAGAATTTGAAAACCCAAGCAAAATCGATGATTAGTAATTATACCCCTTAGAGATGCATAAATAGTTTTCAAATGAGTTGAAAAACAGCAATCAGGCTAAAATGAATGAAGAAATGTTAAAAAAAAATTGCATGGCACTGCACAAGAAATGCACGTAAACAAAATATATACAGATATGTTTGCAACTTATTTGGGATAACTATTTTGGTTTCACTTCCGTTTGTATGAAACTTTTGTGGTAAAAATCACATGTTAAATCTATAATGCCTAACAATTCATAAAGGATGAGGTTTTTTTTGTTCTTTTTAGGTATAGATTAAATGTCAATTTTCCACATACAGGGTCTGGCTCTGAGTCGGATGCATCCATAACCACTTTTCTGTCCGGCTGTGACAGTAGATGTCTTCTTACTACAGTACATTATGATAATGCGAGAATCTGGCTTTGCATAGTATATATCCATGGGACTGCATGTGGAAGCCTATCCTGACGACTATTTTGCGTCTTCTGCTACAATTGTCATCTTTAGTATCTTGTCTTCCATGAGACCCATGCTGAGTGCAAAAGTGCGAAAGATCTTGCTGAAACAGATGTCCCATCTGCATCGAGTTGCTGTAAATGGGCACAGAAGATTGCTGCAGAGTAGTAGATAGACTTTTCAGCCCCCCCGGTTGAGAAAGAGCACTGGTCTAAAGCAGATCACCTTCCTTAAATATTTTATGTCATGACTGCCCTATAAAGATTGAAAGCAGCGGCACTCAGCAGTCTGGTAAATTCACAAACAGCCTTTGTTCCGGTCCTACGCCGTTCCGGGGCTATACCCCGTCTTCAGGGACAAGCAGTACATACCAAAGTGCAAAATACCAGAACATTTATACCTGCTGTAACAAGTGCTCGTAATGACTAACATCACTCACCTGTCTGGTGCTGCCATTCCCACCGTGTCCAGCCGCTATGATCGCGGGTCTCTGAGCGATGACGTCAACAGCCCGCGCCGGACAGGAAGAGCCAATGAGGGAATGTTTAAAGGTGTTGCTAACTTGCTAAGTGACGCCTGTAAATAAAAACAAAGCAGTGCATGTTAAAAACTCCTACCGAGTATATCCTTTACTCCCTCACCTAACATATTAAACCCTATATTAAAAACATCAGATCACGAATACTGGTTGCGGGGCTTAATCAGGACTGAACCATGGTACATAGTATACTAAACATGATATTGTATTTAAATCATACTTGCCTACCTGACCCTCTCCATGAGGGAGAAAATGCTCTGTTCCTGGACTTTCCTGGTAATGTGTGATTGTCATCACCTTTGGTGAAACACCTTTCTTATCAATTAACTAGCTCACTACAGGTGATGGCAATCATACATTACCAGGAAAGTCCAGGAACAGAGCATTTTCTCCCTGATGGAGAGGGTCAAGTAGGCAAGTATGATTTAAAGAAACTAGAGCTATATAATAAGCCCTCTACAATAATAAACATACCTTAATACATAAATATCTGCCCACAATAGAGAGATGCCTGTCCAAATAATGTAAGAAACAATAAATTCAAGTCCTATATAGTTATTTTAGTAGTTTATAGGAAACACTGTAGCCCCAGAGTTTCATTCAAACCCCCTGGGGATACAGTGTTAAGAACATGGATCCATCTACTTTCTCTCTGTAGTAAAATCCTATTACGGTCTCCTCCTCTGTGAAGCTGGGGCACATGGTCAATAATAATAGTTTGTATACTCGCTATGTTGTGTTTAGCTGTTAAACAGTGGCGAGCCACAGGTTGTTCGCTGGTCCCTTTTTCTTTTGCCTGCTTGATGGCGCTTCTATGCAGGGCCATCCGTTTGCGAAACTGCCGCTGCGTCTTGCCCACATAGGCAAGACCGAAGGGGTATTTTAACATATATACGACATGAGTGGTCGTACAGGTCACCCAATGTCGTATTTTAAAGGTTTTACCTGTGTGTGGATGGCAAAAGGTGGAACCGGTTAATAGAGTATTACATGTGGAACAGCCTAAACAATGAAAGCATCCTACTTTAGGATGTAGAAAGTGAGTTTGTTGTTGTTTAGTAAGCGGGAATACATCTAATTTAACTACCCTATCACCTATGTTGGGACCCCTAGTGTAACTTGGTAGTACTCTGGAGCCCAACAAAGCCTGTAACGCATTGTCAGTATTTACTATTGGCCAAAGTTTCTTAACCTGTTTTGTGATGGTTGTAGTAGCTGCTGTATAGTTATTGACCCACGGTATTCTGTGGGTCAAATGTTTTTTATCGGCCTATACTGAAGAATTAGAATTCAACAATGAATCCCTAAAAAGACTCATGACTTTGGTTTTACTTGTCAATAAGTCAAGACGTGGATATCCACGTTGTTCAAATTTGTTCACCATCTGATCTATAGTAGATTCTACCTGTCAGTGATAATCCGTCTGGCTCTCAAAAATTGTGACTGTGGCAGTCCCTTGCTTAGTGTTAAAGGGTGAGAACTAGTATAATGTTAAACGGAATTACGATCAGTGGGTTTGATGTATAAAGCCGTTTGTAGTCGGCCATCCTGTAATGATATTACCACATCTGAAAAATTAATCTCTAGAGGAGACATCTGTTGTGTAAATTTGACTGGACTCCCAGTATCATTATGATCATCCAACAAACTCATCAATTGTTCCTGAGGTCCATGCCACAAAATGAGGAGATCGTCTATGTACCTCTTGTAGAGGTACACAGAAGAAACCAATGGAGAACCAAAAAGTGTATTTCAAATTGAATACATAAAGGCATTGGCGTACGATGGGGCCACTGGGTACCCCATCGCACAGCCAAGTACCTGTAAGTAGATACAGCCATCAAAAGTTAAGTAATTGCGTGTTAGAACCAAAGTAAGCAATTTCAGAAATAGCTCCACCGACGGACCTAGGTAAAGGGGGTTATCTGTGATCAAATGATGAACTGCCTCCACACCTGCATCATGCGGGATGCATGTGTAGAGGCTAGTTACGTCTGCACTACATAGGGTTAAACCCTCTGGTGGCGTAACCAATGACTGTAGATATACCAGCAAAGCTGTCATGTCTTTCAAATATGATGGAATCGCCTGGATGCACGGATTTAAATAGGCATCTAAAAAAATGGCTACTGGATGGTATAAAGAATTCCTGGCCGACACTATTGGTCGGCCAGGTGGATTAACCAATGATTTGTGTACCTTCGGTACAGTATAAAACAGTGGAATCTTAGGGTAATCTACTGTCATGGCTCGCTTCTGTTCTAAGGATAAAATCCCTGATACACTAGCTTGTGTCAATAATTCGTCCAATTCCTGTTTGAACCGTACTGTTGGATCATAAGATAAAAGACTATAAGTCTGTTGATCGGACAACTGGCGCTTACTCTCCAATACATAATCAGACAAGTCCTGTATAACAATAGCGCCCCCCTTGTCAGCACTAGAGATGAGCGGGTTCGGTTCCTCGGAATCCGAACCCGCCCGAACTTCAGGTTTTTTTACACGGGTCCGAGCGACTCGGATCTTCCCGCCTTGCTCGGTTAACCCGAGCGCGCCCGAACGTCATCATGACGCTGTCGGATTCTCGCGAGGCTCGGATTCTATCGCGAGACTCGGATTCTATATAAGGAGCCGCGCGTCGCAGCCATTTTCACACGTGCATTGAGATTGATAGGGAGAGGACGTGGCTGGCGTCCTCTCCGTTTAGAATAGATTAGAGAGACACTTGATTTACTAATTTTGGGGAGCATTAGGAGTACTCAGTACAGTGCAGAGTTTTGCTGATAGTGACCAGTGACCACCAGTTTTATTTATAATCCGTTCTCTGCCTGAAAAAAGCGATACACAGCACACAGTGACTCAGTCACATACCATATCTGTGTGCACTGCTCAGGCTCAGGCCAGTGTGCTGCATCATCTATTATCTATATATAAATAATATTATATATATCTGTCTGACTGCTCAGCTCACACAGCTTATAATTGTGGGGGAGACTGGGGAGCACTACTGCAGTGCCAGTTATAGGTTATAGCAGGAGCCAGGAGTACATAATATATTATATAGTGAGTGACCACCAGACACACAGTGCAGTTTATTTAATATATCCGTTCTCTGCCTGAAAAAAGCGATACACACAGTGACTCAGTCAGTCACATACCATATCTGTGTGCACTGCTCAGGCTCAGGCCAGTGTGCTGCATCATCTATATATATTATATATCTGTCTGACTGCTCAGCTCACACAGCTTATAATTGTGGGGGAGACTGGGGAGCACTACTGCAGTGCCAGTTATAGGTTATAGCAGGAGCCAGGAGTACATAATATTATATTAAAATTAAACAGTGCACACTTTTGCTGCAGGAGTGCCACTGCCAGTGTGACTAGTGACCAGTGACCTGACCACCAGTATATATAATATTAGTAGTATACTATCTCTTTATCAACCAGTCTATATTAGCAGCAGACACAGTACAGTGCGGTAGTTCACGGCTGTGGCTACCTCTGTGTCGGCACTCGGCAGCCCGTCCATAATTGTATATACCACCTAACCGTGGTTTTTTTTTCTTTCTTTATACATACATACTAGTTACGAGTATACTATCTCTTTATCAACCAGTCTATATATTAGCAGCAGACACAGTACAGTGCCGTAGTTCACGGCTGTGGCTACCTCTGTGTCGGCACTCGGCAGCCCGTCCATAATTGTATATACCACCTAACCGTGGTTTTTTTTTCTTTCTTTATACATACATACTAGTTACGAGTATACTATCTCTTTATCAACCTGTCTGTATATTAGCAGCAGACACAGTACAGTGCGGTAGTTCACGGCTGTGGCTACCTCTGTGTCGGCACTCGGCAGCCCGTCCATAATTGTATATACCACCTAACCGTGGTTTTTTTTTCTTTCTTTATACATACATACTAGTTACGAGTATACTATCTCTTTATCAACCAGTCTATATATTAGCAGCAGACACAGTACAGTGCGGTAGTTCACGGCTGTGGCTACCTCTGTGTCGGCACTCGGCAGCCCGTCCATAATTGTATATACCACCTAACCGTGGTTTTTTTTTCTTTCTTTATACATACATACTAGTTACGAGTATACTATCTCTTTATCAACCAGTCTATATATTAGCAGCAGACACAGTACAGTGCGGTAGTTCACGGCTGTGGCTACCTCTGTGTCGGCACTCGGCAGCCCGTCCATAATTGTATATACCACCTAACCGTGGTTTTTTTTTCTTTCTTTATACATACATACTAGTTACGAGTATACTATCTCTTTATCAACCAGTCTATATTAGCAGCAGACACAGTACAGTGCGGTAGTTCACGGCTGTGGCTACCTCTGTGTCGGCACTCGGCAGCCCGTCCATAATTGTATATACCACCTAACCGTGGTTTTTTTTTCTTTCTTTATACATACATACTAGTTACGAGTATACTATCTCTTTATCAACCAGTCTATATATTAGCAGCAGACACAGTACAGTGCGGTAGTTCACGGCTGTGGCTACCTCTGTGTCGGCACTCGGCAGCCCGTCCATAATTGTATATACCACCTAACCGTGGTTTTTTTTTCTTTCTTTATACATACATACTAGTTACGAGTATACTATCTCTTTATCAACCAGTCTATATTAGCAGCAGACACAGTACAGTGCGGTAGTTCACGGCTGTGGCTACCTCTGTGTCGGCACTCGGCAGCCCGTCCATAATTGTATATACCACCTAACCGTGGTTTTTTTTTCTTTCTTTATACATACATACTAGTTACGAGTATACTATCTCTTTATCAACCAGTCTATATATTAGCAGCAGACACAGTACAGTGCGGTAGTTCACGGCTGTGGCTACCTCTGTGTCGGCACTCGGCAGCCCGTCCATAATTGTATATACCACCTAACCGTGGTTTTTTTTTCTTTCTTTATACATACATACTAGTTACGAGTATACTATCTCTTTATCAACCAGTCTATATATTAGCAGCAGACACAGTACAGTGCGGTAGTTCACGGCTGTGGCTACCTCTGTGTCGGCACTCGGCAGCCCGTCCATAATTGTATATACCACCTAACCGTGGTTTTTTTTTCTTTCTTTATACATACATACTAGTTACGAGTATACTATGTCTTTATCAACCAGTCTATATTAGCAGCAGACACAGTACAGTGCGGTAGTTCACGGCTGTGGCTACCTCTGTGTCGGCACTTGGCAGCCCGTCCATAATTGTATATACCACCTAACCGTGGTTTTTTTTCTTTCTTTATACATACATACTAGTTACGAGTATACTATCTCTTTATCAACCAGTCTATATATTAGCAGCAGACACAGTACAGTGCGGTAGTTCACGGCTGTGGCTACCTCTGTGTCGGCACTCGGCAGCCCGTCCATAATTGTATATACCACCTAACCGTGTTTTTTTTTTCTTTCTTTATACATACATACTAGTTACGAGTATACTATCTCTTTATCAACCAGTCTATATATTAGCAGCAGACACAGTACAGTGCGGTAGTTCATGGCTGTGGCTACCTCTGTGTCGGCACTCGGCAGCCCGTCCATAATTGTATATACCACCTAACCGTGGTTTTTTTTTCTTTCTTTATACATACATACTAGTTACGAGTATACTATCTCTTTATCAACCAGTCTATATTAGCAGCAGACACAGTACAGTGCGGTAGTTCACGGCTGTGGCTACCTCTGTGTCGGCACTCGGCAGCCCGTCCATAATTGTATATACCACCTAACCGTGGTTTTTTTTTCTTTCTTTATACATACATACTAGTTACGAGTATACTATCTCTTTATCAACCAGTCTATATATTAGCAGCAGACACAGTACAGTGCGGTAGTTCACGGCTGTGGCTACCTCTGTGTCGGCACTCGGCAGCCCGTCCATAATTGTATACTAGTATCCAATCCATCCATCTCCATTGTTTACCTGAGGTGCCTTTTAGTTGTGCCTATTAAAATATGGAGAACAAAAATGTTGAGGTTCCAAAATTAGGGAAAGATCAAGATCCACTTCCACCTCGTGCTGAAGCTGCTGCCACTAGTCATGGCCGAGACGATGAAATGCCAGCAACGTCGTCTGCCAAGGCCGATGCCCAATGTCATAGTACAGAGCATGTCAAATCCAAAACACCAAATATCAGTAAAAAAAGGACTCCAAAACCTAAAATAAAATTGTCGGAGGAGAAGCGTAAACTTGCCAATATGCCATTTACCACACGGAGTGGCAAGGAACGGCTGAGGCCCTGGCCTATGTTCATGGCTAGTGGTTCAGCTTCACATGAGGATGGAAGCACTCAGCCTCTCGCTAGAAAAATGAAAAGACTCAAGCTGGCAAAAGCAGCACAGCAAAGAACTGTGCATTCTTCGAAATCCCAAATCCACAAGGAGAGTCCAATTGTGTCGGTTGCGATGCCTGACCTTCCCAACACTGGACGTGAAGAGCATGCGCCTTCCACCATTTGCACGCCCCCTGCAAGTGCTGGAAGGAGCACCCGCAGTCCAGTTCCTGATAGTCAGATTGAAGATGTCAGTGTTGAAGTACACCAGGATGAGGAGGATATGGGTGTTGCTGGCGCTGGGGAGGAAATTGACCAGGAGGATTCTGATGGTGAGGTGGTTTGTTTAAGTCAGGCACCCGGGGAGACACCTGTTGTCCGTGGGAGGAATATGGCCGTTGACATGCCAGGTGAAAATACCAAAAAAATCAGCTCTTCGGTGTGGAGGTATTTCACCAGAAATGCGGACAACAGGTGTCAAGCCGTGTGTTCCCTTTGTCAAGCTGTAATAAGTAGGGGTAAGGACGTTAACCACCTCGGAACATCCTCCCTTATACGTCACCTGCAGCGCATTCATAATAAGTCAGTGACAAGTTCAAAAACTTTGGGTGACAGCGGAAGCAGTCCACTGACCAGTAAATCCCTTCCTCTTGTAACCAAGCTCACGCAAACCACCCCACCAACTCCCTCAGTGTCAATTTCCTCCTTCCCCAGGAATGCCAATAGTCCTGCAGGCCATGTCACTGGCAATTCTGACGAGTCCTCTCCTGCCTGGGATTCCTCCGATGCATCCTTGCGTGTAACGCCTACTGCTGCTGGCGCTGCTGTTGTTGCCGCTGGGAGTCGATGGTCATCCCAGAGGGGAAGTCGTAAGCCCACTTGTACTACTTCCAGTAAGCAATTGACTGTTCAACAGTCCTTTGCGAGGAAGATGAAATATCACAGCAGTCATCCTACTGCAAAGCGGATAACTGAGGCCTTGGCATCCTGGGTGGTGAGAAACGTGGTTCCGGTATCCATCATTACTGCAGAGCCAACTAGAGACTTGTTGGAGGTACTGTGTCCCCGGTACCAAATACCATCTAGGTTCCATTTCTCTAGGCAGGCGATACCGAAAATGTACACAGACCTCAGAAAAAGAGTCACCAGTGTCCTAAAAAATGCAGCTGTACCCAATGTCCACTTAACCACGGACATGTGGACAAGTGGAGCAGGGCAGGGTCAGGACTATATGACTGTGACAGCCCACTGGGTAGATGTATGGACTCCCGCCGCAAGAACAGCAGCGGCGGCACCAGTAGCAGCATCTCGCAAACGCCAACTCTTTCCTAGGCAGGCTATGCTTTGTATCACCGGTTTCCAGAATACGCACACAGCTGAAAATCTCTTACGGCAACTGAGGAAGATCATCGCGGAATGGCTTACCCCAATTGGACTCTCCTGTGGATTTGTGGCATCGGACAACGCCAGCAATATTGTGTGTGCATTAAATATGGGCAAATTCCAGCACGTCCCATGTTTTGCACATACCTTGAATTTGGTGGTGCAGAATTTTTTAAAAAACGACAGGGGCGTGCAAGAGATGCTGTCGGTGGCCAGAAAAATTGCGGGACACTTTCGGCGTACAGGCACCACGTACAGAAGACTGGAGCACCACCAAAAACTACTGAACCTGCCCTGCCATCATCTGAAGCAAGAAGTGGTAACGAGGTGGAATTCAACCCTCTATATGCTTCAGAGGTTGGAGGAGCAGCAAAAGGCCATTCAAGCCTATACAATTGAGCACGATATAGTAGGTGGAATGCACCTGTCTCAAGTGCAGTGGAGAATGATTTCAACGTTGTGCAAGGTTCTGATGCCCTTTGAACTTGCCACACGTGAAGTCAGTTCAGACACTGCCAGCCTGAGTCAGGTCATTCCCCTCATCAGGCTTTTGCAGAAGAAGCTGGAGGCATTGAAGAAGGAGCTAAAAGGGAGCGATTCCCCTAGGCATGTGGGACTTGTGGATGCAGCCCTTAATTCGCTTAACAAGGATTCACGGGTGGTCAATCTGTTGAAATCAGAGCACTACATTTTGGCCACCGTGCTCGATCCTAGATTTAAAGCCTACCTTGGATCTCTCTTTCCGGCAGACACAGGTCTGCTGGGGTTGAAAGACCTGCTGGTGACAAAATTGTCAAGTCAAGCGGAACGCGACCTGTCAACATCTCCTCCTTCACATTCTCCCGCAACTGGGGGTGCGAGGAAAAGGCTCAGAATTCCGAGCCCACCCGCTGGCGGTGATGCAGGGCAGTCTGGAGCGACTGCTGATGCTGACATCTGGTCCGGACTGAAGGACCTGACAACGATTACGGACATGTCGTCTACTGTCACTGCATATGATTCTCTCAACATTGATAGAATGGTGGAGGATTATATGAGTGACCGCATCCAAGTAGGCACGTCACACAGTCCGTACTTATACTGGCAGGAAAAAGAGGCAATTTGGAGGCCCTTGCACAAACTGGCTTTATTCTACCTAAGTTGCCCTCCCACAAGTGTGTACTCCGAAAGAGTGTTTAGTGCCGCCGCTCACCTTGTCAGCAATCGGCGTACGAGGTTACATCCAGAAAATGTGGAGAAGATGATGTTCATTAAAATGAATTATAATCAATTCCTCCGCGGAGACATTGACCAGCAGCAATTGCCTCCACAAAGTACACAGGGAGCTGAGATGGTGGATTCCAGTGGGGACGAATTGATAATCTGTGAGGAGGGGGATGTACACGGTGATATATCGGAGGGTGAAGATGAGGTGGACATCTTGCCTCTGTAGAGCCAGTTTGTGCAAGGAGAGATTAATTGCTTCTTTTTTGGGGGGGTCCAAACCAACCCGTCATATCAGTCACAGTCGTGTGGCAGACCCTGTCACTGAAATGATGGGTTGGTTAAAGTGTGCATGTCCTGTTTTGTTTATACAACATAAGGGTGGGTGGGAGGGCCCAAGGACAATTCCATCTTGCACCTCTTTTTTCTTTTCTTTTTCTTTGCATCATGTGCTGATTGGGGAGGGTTTTTTGGAAGGGACATCCTGCGTGACACTGCAGTGCCACTCCTAGATGGGCCCGGTGTTTGTGTCGGCCACTAGGGTCGCTAATCTTACTCACACAGTCAGCTACCTCATTGCGCCTCTTTTTTTCTTTGCGTCATGTGCTGTTTGGGGAGGGTTTTTTGGAAGGGACATCCTGCGTGACACTGCAGTGCCACTCCTAGATGGGCCCGGTGTTTGTGTCGGCCACTAGGGTCGCTAATCTTACTCACACAGCTACCTCATTGCGCCTCTTTTTTTCTTTGCGTCATGTGCTGTTTGGGGAGGGTTTTTTGGAAGGGACATCCTGCGTGACACTGCAGTGCCACTCCTAGATGGGCCCGGTGTTTGTGTCGGCCACTAGGGTCGCTAATCTTACTCACACAGCTACCTCATTGCGCCTCTTTTTTTCTTTGCGTCATGTGCTGTTTGGGGAGGGTTTTTTGGAAGGGCCATCCTGCGTGACACTGCAGTGCCACTCCTACTAGATGGGCCCGGTGTTTGTGTCGGCCACTAGGGTCGCTAATCTTACTCACACAGCTACCTCATTGCGCCTCTTTTTTTCTTTGCGTCATGTGCTGTTTGGGGAGGGTTTTTTGGAAGGGACATCCTGCGTGACACTGCAGTGCCACTCCTAGATGGGCCCGGTGTTTGTGTCGGCCACTAGGGTCGCTTATCTTACTCACACAGCGACCTCGGTGCAAATTTTAGGACTAAAAATAATATTGTGAGGTGTGAGGTATTCAGAATAGACTGAAAATGAGTGTAAATTATGGTTTTTGAGGTTAATAATACTTTGGGATCAAAATGACCCCCAAATTCTATGATTTAAGCTGTTTTTTAGTGTTTTTTGAAAAAAACACCCGAATCCAAAACACACCCGAATCCGACAAAAAAAATTCGGTGAGGTTTTGCCAAAACGCGTTCGAACCCAAAACACGGCCGCGGAACCGAACCCAAAACCAAAACACAAAACCCGAAAAATTTCAGGCGCTCATCTCTAGTCAGCACTACGTATCACCAGGTCTGTCCTTTTGGAAAGATCGTCCAGTGCTGTTAATTCCTGTCGGATCAACTTGGAATGATACGGCATGGTCACTTCTTTCTGATAAACTTGTTCTGTTAAACGAGAGAAAGTCCTAATTGATGGACTATTGGTCTTAGGATCAAATTTCGACCTCGGTGCTATTTTCTTTAATTTATCAGGAACTGTGGTGTCTAATGATGCACTCAAACTGTCTCCAAAATGTTCTTTTAAACGTAAAGTCCTATTGAATTTATAATTCTCCACCTTGGCTGTAAAAGAATCAGGTTTAACAGTCGGTACAAATGTAAGTCCTTTGGAAAGGACCTTGTATTCTGTTTCTGTTAGTGGAGATGTCGAAAGATTGATGACCAGGTCAGTTATTGACGTGGAGGTCGTCGAGTGTTGTAACCTTTTGTTCTGCCCCGACCTCCTCTTCCGTGGGGAAGATTTGGCTGATTGCCTGAACGGGTGACTACTCCTAAAGGGTGAGATGTATTTCCTGAGGCTGATGATGCATTAGTGAAATCTCCATCACTGCCTGAGGTACTCGATCCCGACTGATCTGGATAATTCTGTCGGTGACGGTATCTCCTGTTACATTGTGGACGCTCATATGTTGAGCCCGTATTGTTCAGCCAAGCATACACCCTTCTCTGCTGGTAATCTTGCTGTATCTTGTACAGTTTTTCTTTTTTATATTTAACGAGGTCACTCCTATATTGGTGCTATTAACGCTCTCTCTCTCTATGTATACATAATTATATATATATATATATATATATATATATATAGTGTGTATGTATATATATATATATATATATATATATACACACTGCTCAAAAAAATAAAGGGAACACTAAAATAACACATCCTAGATCTGAAGGAATGAAATATTCTTATTAAATACTTTGTTCTTTACATAGTTGAATGTGCTGACAACAAAATCACATAAAAATTATCAATGGAAATCAAATTTATTAACCCATGGAGGTCTGGATTAGGAGTCACACTCAAAATTAAAGTGGAAAAACACACTACAGGCTGATCCAACTTTGATGTAATGTTCTTAAAACATGTCAAAATGAGGCTCAGTAGTGTGTGTGGCCTCCACGTGCCTGTATGACCTCCCTACAATGCCTGGGCATGCTCCTGATGAGGTGGTGGATGGTCTCCTGAGGGATTTCCTCCCAGACCTGGACTAAAGCATCCGCCAACTCCTGGACAGTCTGTGGTGCAACGTGGCGTTGGTGGATGGAGCGAGACATGATGTCCCAGATGTGCTCAATTGGATTCAGGTCTGGGGAACGGGCGGGCCAGTCCATAGCATCAATGCCTTCATCTTGCAGGAACTGCTGACACACTCCAGCCATATGAGGTCTAGCATTGTCTTGCATTAGGAAGAACCCAGGGACAATCGCACCAGCATATGGTCTCACAAGGGGTCTGGGATCTCATCTCGGTACCTAATGGCAGTCAGGCTACCTCTGGCAAGCACATGGAGGGCTGTGTGGCCCC